>NC_069507.1:44822458-45119958 GCF_027579735.1 Bombina bombina | reverse complement strand
TTGTATTTATCAGCAATTATTGCTGGCACCACACAGAGAGAGTAGAAAATACTGTGAGAGTGAATCCATTCATTTCCTAATGGATGTTGCTTAAGTGAGTTAGTTGCTGTCACAAAACAATGTCCAGCTGTCCGCATTAAATTACATCATTACTGGCAAATAAAAAAGTGGTACCTGCCAATTTCAAGTTTTAATGTCACTCGGAGACTTATTGTAAGTACCTAATGTTTATTTGCCACCAATACAGTCTTATGGAAATTAATTCTGCCTAGGGACTGGTATCATTCAATGGGTGTCTTAGGATAATAGCAAGAACCTATTTAGATTAAAATTCAGAGAGACAAACATCTCCAACTTGTAGGCTACCCTATGGAATTAGAGCTCACAACTGTCACACAATGTATTGGCAGGTGCTGGCCTGTCCCTCTATTCACTGTAGTTGTGTCCAAGTTTGAGAAAGTGAAACTTCGGAATGTCTAAACCCAGCAACAATTGTCAAATCCCAACCACAAACATAACCTCACCAATAGGTTGAAAAACGACACTCAGGTTTACTAAGACACCTCCTCCTTATCTCTTGGTCCCAGGATAAGGATTTAAAGGGCCATAATACCCAAATGTTTAAACACTTGAAAGTGATGCAGTATAGCTGTAAAATGCTGACTAGAAAATATCTCCTGAACATCTCTATGTAAAAAAGAAAGATATTTTACCTCAAAAGTTCCTCAGTAGCCACATCCCATTGTAAAGGATTTCTAAGCAGCATTTTAGTGTGTCTGTCCTAGGACATCTGAAGGGATGAGCCTCGTGAACTCTCATATTATTTCACCAATCAGGTAAAGGAAGCTTACTATGAAATCTCATGAGAGTTAAGTCAAATCTCATGAGATCTCGGTAAAAGAGTCCACAACTTCAGCACTGCTGATGCTGATTGGCTGCTGTTCATTTCTTCATTTTTTTTTTATTTTTACCTGCAGCTGGGAGCAGGTGAAGTATAACTTTTTACACAGAACTTACTCTGCTGGGCTGAGGAGATAGTGAGGTAAAATATCTTCCTTTTTTACATAGAGATGCTCAGGTGATATTTTCCTGTCAGCTTTTTACAGTTATACTGCATCAGTTTCAAGTGATTTAGCATATGAGTATTATGTCCCTTTAAAATAAGCATGTAATTTAAAAAATATCTCCACTATACGTGCAACACATTTTTATATGCACAGTTTCTGAGGTTCCAGCTACTACTGAGCATGTGCAAAAGTGACAATATATATACGTATATACATGTTGTGATTGGCTGATGACTATCGTGATACCAAGGGAGGAAAATGGTACCCATGTTAAAATCTGCCAGAAAATATTCTACTGCTTGTTTCAGATTAAAAGTAAGTGCTATTGCATTGTCTTTTTATTGTGTATAGGTTGGTGAACTACCTCTTATCTCAGTGCATTTTGAAAGTTTTTGATAGTTAGACAATGCTAGTCCATGTGTGTCATATAGATAACAATTTGCTCACTCCCGTGGAATTATTAAGAGTCAGCACTGATTGGATAAAATGCATGTCTGTCAAAAGAACTGAGATAAGGGGGCAGTGTGCAAAGGCTTAGAAATAAAGTAATCACAGAGGTAGAAAGTATTAACATTGCAGTGTTGTTTATACAAAACTGGGGAAAGGGTAATAAAGGGATTATCTATCTTTTTAAACAATAAAAATTCTGTAACTAAAAAAAATGATGCCACACAAAAGGAAGAACACTCTTTGAGCAAGATGAGAATGTAGATCCACTGTACTTGCTTTTTTTTAGTAATTTGGTAGTGAACAAGTGTCATAAATAATAATAAAGTGGAATTTCAGTATATTGCGGTAAAGTATCTGGTTATTATGCATAGGGGCATTTTAGTGTGCCTAATGTCTGCCACCAATAATCCTTTATCAACAGAATGTTTTTGCCTTTTCTTTTTTTAAAACCCATTCTAACACAATTTTAAAAAGTAGTTAAATTATTATGTATTTAAAAAATGTATATCATCTATCTTTGGGCACCAATGGGTTAAATAAAACATATGCTAATTATAAATAAACACACAATGAAGATAAAAGTATTAATAGTACACATTAATTACTTAATTAATTAATTAATTAATTAATATTGGGCTAGTTTTTAAGTGGAGCGCAAAATATTGCTTTGTCTAACAAAAATCTATGTTTCTATTATTTCCTATATGAAACATCTTCAAGACAGCAGAGGAGCTAGCTAAATAGCATCTTAAACTGAAATAAAGTTAAAATACTTGCTAGTGCCACTACTACAAGCCAGCAGCAATACAAAATAAAGATTTATATATTTTTATTTATATTTTGAGAAGGGGTCTGCAAGGAGTTATTGCTTCAATAAACATACAGTATAAGGCAATTCCATTTATAAAAACAAACAAAAAAAAATCACATCAATAAATAGGGAGCATCTACTGCTCTTCCAATCTTTGGCAATTAAGGTAAATCTTGCATCCTTATTGGCTGGTGCTGGAATCAATAATCTGACAAGGATTTTGCTAAACCTTTACTGGATAGTGTAAATTTTAACTTTTTGAAGCCTTTTCATGCCTGCAAAAACATTTCCCCACCTTTAGAGTGACGGTTTTAACTGCACAAATGAATTAACTAATTTTTTTTCTAGTGTGCATTTGTTTATTCCTTTTTCTGTTAAAGGGCTGTTCCTTTCTCATTTTCAGACAAATGCAACGAGCATGGAAACAAGTTTCTGTGTTTTACATTGAGGTGAAAAGGTTCTCAGGACATTCCCAGATGTCTCACAGAGACATAGGCCTTAGGGGTGATAACGTTCTCACCCGAAATGTTTCTTTTCACAAGATCTTTTTAATCTATTACTAATAGAATATTTATTATAATTTAATTAAAATTCATTTTTAAAATGAGAAAATGAAAAATAAGGCAAGATAACTTAATATACCACATTTATTTCCACTGGAGATTTTCAGTGGGAACCATTTTCCTGTTCAGTTTTTTCTATCATTTGCATTTGTATGGGTATGTGTAGGGCATTATGCTTTCCTATATTACCTTTATCCAATAACAGTAGTATATGACCTTCTATCACACAATATTTATCCTCTGTTTTATCCCTCAGCATAACTTGTTTAAAATTCACATTCCATAGTATTTGTACATATTGCAGTTCCGTCAAACCAGTCACAAAAAGAAAACCTCTATGGTCAACTTACCCCTCTTCAAATAATTGTCAATATTGTCACGGTTAGAACATTGATCTTGATGATATCCTGAACACAGTTATACACCAGACATAGTTATGACATCACCATCTCACCATTCTACAATGTTACATAACACACATTTTGAAATAGGTGATGGCACAGTAGGTTGTTTGGGGCTATTGTTAGGATTAGACTTAGAGCTATGGTTAATGATTGGGTTTAACAGAGTTAGAATTCGGTTTAACCCCTTGCATGTCATTTCTGTATCAAAGGGGCTAAGGGGAAGAAGTATCTTGGTAACAATATCTCAAACAACATTAATGAATGTTTTATATCGGCTCTGCTAAAAATATGTCCAACAAGATATTTTACCAGTAGTAATATTGTGATTATGACATATGCCAGCATAACTTGTACTGTAATTCTTAACAAATAAGTCCAAATAAATGGTTCACTTTCCATATTTTTTGCATGGGATATAACATCATTCTTTCTAACTTGTGGTGCAAGGAGCCAACCTCAAGGTTTACACTGGCTTCCATTAAAGGATCTCCAATATTTTATGTTTTGCTTAAATTTAATGTGTTTAGAAATTATATTTAAGATAATAATTCAAATAAGTGGAATATGTTTTAAAGTCTACATGGTTTGTTAAATGCCTTGTTATGTTCACTAAATGTAAATAACTATATTTTTTTTAGCAGCCAGGTCTTTGTTTAAAGGCTGTCTGTTGGATTTTTTTTTCTAGAATTATAAGAAATGTTTTTCCCACACTAAGATGAAGCCTACAGCAAAACAATGACAGATGGCATGCATATCTTGGCAAAAAATGACCATGTGGGGTTACTGGGTTAAACTTTACAAAATATCCACAAGGCATCTAGTTCAAAAATGAGAATGGGATAATTGCAGTAAATTGTCTTCACTGCCATATCAAAATATATCAGGCTTTAGAAAACACCAAGTACGGGAATTATTGTGACAGCAGAAGAACCAGTGGTTTTAAATAATAATAAAAATTATAATAATAATAAAAATACACATCTACGCAAGACAGGTCAATAAAAAATAGCCCAATACACAATGGCATTGATGACTGAATATCCACAAGCTGAAAAGTCAAGGGATTTACATGAAACATACACTATTAATTTTCAGTGTTGCTGAAGGTCACAGTGCCAGAATTATTATTCATATCTTGAAATTATTTTAAACGGTAGCATTCAAGTAATTATTTTAATAACCTTGTAAGCCATGGGGTGCATAAATAGAAATCTGAAATTGTTTATGTGGTGTTCTGTAAGGAAAATTATACTTAAGGTTTTACAAATTTAAACAATTAGCTTTCTAAGGGCTAGTTTTCAAGGGGAGCGCTAATTTATTGCACACCTGTAAATGGGCAAATTCACCCGGTTACGGCGGTGGAATAAATAACCAGCCATAACAAGTGGCTGGTTATTGCTACCATGAGCTGGTGGTAGCATTTAGTGCTCAGAAAATTAACCAGAGCATTGAGGGCCACTGTTAAAACCAGCGCAGAATTGCGTGCGCTGGTATTATGAGTAGAGCGCAAATATCACGCTTGTGAAAGCGCAATTTTGTGCTCCACTCTTAATCTAGCCCTTAATACCTAAAAGGAGTATGATGCATCAAAACTATCTAATATATAAACCTAACTGATTTGTGGCTCTCATAACCAATTCATTTTCTACTCTTGTGGGCAAAATTAATAGTACAAACCTTACAATAACACTAGAGTTAATTCTAAACTATTTGCCTACATAAAGAAATAAAAAATTCTAATTTAAAGTCAAGATAGTGGCAAGTTCCTACTCTTTTTATTATACTACAAGAGGTCCGAGGCCCATATGGGTACATACTGTGGAGCTTGTTACAAAGGCATTGAATAACCTGGGAGCTCTCTGACCTCTTTCCACATAGAGGAAGGAGCATCCTAACACCATTACCCACGGCACTTAACTCCTTCTATCAGCATGACTGTCATGCACAGAATAAAAGAACACGTAAAGGAAGTAAGGAAGGGTGGAAAATGTTTGTGGACAGGAGGCAAAAGAGACTGGAACGTAGATGGCAACAGCTTTTAAACCAATAAAAGAACCTTCCCTTTAAACATCAACACTGATGCAAATGGAATCTCAGACCCTTTAAGCCCCCTGCTTTTCTCATGTGTCTTTTGGCCTATATAAATGAAGTTCACTGGTATAAAGTTATCACGCCAACCCTCACATGGGCAAACCTTACTCATTTCTCTAAAAATAGTCTTGTGAGTGGAGAGCTGTGCACCAATGAAGCTCTCTTGAATGGAGAATCTTTCAGGGTAGAGTGAATGTAACAGGGAGCACCCAGCACTGAGAGGAAAATCATTTTTAAAACATTCAAATAATATTCTGTCATTATTATTATTATTATTATTATTATTATTTATTTATAAAGCGCCAACAGATTCCACAGCGCTGTTCATAGGTAACAAAGATAAAAGGACAGTACAATATGAGACACCAGACAAAATTTAACAAACAAATACAGGAGGAATTGGGAGCCCTGTTCCCGTGGGAACTTACAATCTATCAAAGCACATTGCATATATTGAGAAAAACCTGCCACCTTGCCAGCAGCCATAACATGCAAGGAACACCTAGCCCAATTGCCATGGCTACAAGACTTGTTATACAATAGTAAAATGAAGTATGATATGGAATTTTTACTTTTATGTACGATTTTAACTTAAAAATAAAATTGTGTGATTTGTATCCATGATATACAACTATCAAGGTAAACTTAGCCTTTAAAGAAGCCTGTGAAGGACCTCATAGAACTAAGATATATTTTATAGAGACTCATATGAGTGGAGAGCTTTACATAATCTGGTCCTTTATACTGTACTGATATATTATTGTCTTGAGGTTACTTCGTATAGAGCCCTAGTAAAAAAACACGACCATGAAAGTTTTAGAATAAAAAGAGTAATACCTTTTTTATGCAATTTATCAGATTAGTGATTTTTACACAAAAAATACTAATTTTATGTAGACTCTGTTCTAAGATGACCTCATGGTCAGCTCTAGTACTTCCTGGTGATTGCCAGATAAAGGTTCTTTAGTTTAATATTTATTTAAAACCACTTACTTTATTAGTTGACAGTTATGAAACATCATTACCATGCTATATACTATTTTAAAAGGAAATACAAAGTTTTACCCCATAAGAACCAGTGACGTACCCTGTCTTTCTATGGAGATTGTGTAATTAGTAGTGCGGTCTCGCCTCCAGTGGCAAAACCGCGCTATTTCTGGTGATAAGAGGGGAGGAGGGAGGGTATAATTGCATGGTCCAACCACTTGCGGCGGGACCCGCGCTATAAGTAACAAGAAAAACTTTAGCTACCAGCGACGTACATGGTACATTGCGATCATTATGGAGTTAAGTGGAGAAAATTGCAGTATATTTTTTTAATTGTTTCTATAATTCAATTTTTTTATCTTCCCCAAGAGAGGCTGGGAGTATCCTGCAGGAACAAATAAATACTTGATCAGTGCAGGAGCACTATATAGCTTTATATTTCTGTTGCTCCCTAACTGGCCACACTAAAGATAGGAAAATCATAATCAAGAAAAGTTTAAACAGGGTATATCCATAGATTGCAAAATTATGAAATTTGAGAGACATTTTTAAAACTTATAAAATGTGTAGTACAGTACTTAATTGCATATCTAAAAATGACTTTAATGTTCCTTCACCTATATTGTACTATAAAAGGACATAAAAGCAGGGCCGGAATGGGAATAAAAAACATCTCTGGACTAGACCTATTTTCCGTTAAGACTGTAGAATGCACACACACCATTGTTCTGGGATACTCCTTGCCCAAATATTTTTTAAGTATTAAATTATATTAATTTGGAAATTAAAAAAAAGCCAGAATGTTGCTGTATAGGCACCATAGAACCCAATTTCATCTGCAAATCCCTCTCAAAGAGGGAAAATGATTATCCATTGTGTGATCCTGGTGCCATGGTAGGGCCACTACAGCCGTATATAAAAGTCAAAATGAAACCTTCATGACTCAGATAAAGCATGTGATAATTAGGGATTTTTCAATGTACTTCTGTTATCAAATTGTTATTGTTTTCTTGGTATCCTTTGTTGAAAAGCATAGCTCAGGAGCAGTAATGCCCTACTGGGAGTTAGATTTTTTTTTGGTGGGAACACAAATATACCTGTTGTCATTGGCTCACCATGTATATTCCACTAGCTCCAAATAGAGTGCTGCTACATTGTGGCATATGGTGGGAATGTTTCACCAGCAGTATAAAACATACACATTTGTTCCTACCTCTATTTTCCTGTGTTGATATTTGTAACATTGTTGCAAACACCATTGTCATATAGTGCCAATAACATGTCAATTGCTTTGGAAGGATTATTTGGAATGAATATTTAGAAAAAATATTTTGCTGCACTATTCAATATTAAATTTGTTTAAAACAAAACGAATACTGAATATTTGGTAACATTTACATTAGATTTCGTTATTTTTTTTTTAAATATTCCTTTACCGCAGGTGAAGAAGTATTACCTGTAGTTTTATACTTGCGGGGAGCCACGCAAATCCCGACCCTTCTTAACAGAGCCCAATGCCGTGCTAATAGAAGGCTTCACATGACGGCCTCCCTGATCCAGTGGTAAAGGACGTCACCTCTAACCCAGCAGTAGGGTATGTGAAGAATCTTCCAAGGACGCTATAGCTACGTATTTTACCTTTTAAAGCTAATTTAAAGAAAACAAATGTATACTAACGAATTTTATTAGTATATGTTAATTTTCTTTAAATTAGTTTGTGTAGTCATTCGGATATTTGTTTTGTGAAAACAAAATTAATATCCGTATTCCAATATAATTATGCATTCGTAACTAAACGAATGTACCTGTCTAATGTAAATGCTCCTATGTCAGTATGCTCTCATGGAAAGAATTGATGTCTCCACAAATGATAGCAAACAATAACGTTCAATCCAGCACCCAGGGTGTGCATGCACGCCACTAGGGTTAAATACTCAATACCCCCAACACAAACTTCAAAATCCAACAAAGTGGCAGCATACATAGAGTGTTTATTAATAAAAGCACAGGGTTACAAGCAGTAACATTTAGGGATAATTCCCTTAGTCATGCTAACTCACAGAGAGACCTATGTATCAAAGGTCTTGCGGACCTGATTCGACAGTATGGATCAGGTCCGCAAGACCTCGCTGAATGCGGAGAGCAATAAGCTCTCTGTGTTCAGCATTTCACCAGAAGCTCACAAGAGCTGCTGGTGCAACGCCGCCCCCTGCAGAATCGCGGCCAATCCTCCGCCAGCAGGGAGGTGTCAATCAACCCGATTGTACTCGATCGGGTTGAATTGTGGCGATTCCTGTCCGCCTGCTCAGAGTAGGTGGACAGGGTTATGGAGCAGCGCTCTTTAGACCGCTGCTTCATAACTGTTGTTTCTGGCGAGTCTGAAGACTCGCCAGAAACACGGGCCCACAAGCTCCATACGTGTGTCAAACAGCATAAATGTATATGTTAGCACCACTAGGCGGCGCTAAAGCCAATCAGCAATTTTTTAACCCTTATGTTACTTAATAAGTTACCTATAGTATACATCTCTTACATATTCTTATCAAAAACATAAACCTAATCCTACCATCACCTAAAGCTCATAGATATATATTTATTCTAACAATTCAAATCAAATGAAATCAGAAGTTCACATTCTAATGATCTATACAATAATACACATTATCATTAAATTATTATTAGGTATTGCTATGGAAAAACTGGAAAAACTGATAGATCCCAATCTTTGTTCATTCCTATTGGTTTGAGGGTACCTAATTCATGGATCCAGAATGATTCTTGCTGTTTTAACATTAACCGCCTGTCACCTCCCCTGCAAGGTTTCTGAGCATAATCTATTATATGGAATCTTCACTGGTCCACAAATGATAGCAAGAGAAACAGGTAAATTAGACAACAGAAATACATTTATGAGTTTATTTTTTTTTTAAATTGTAGTTTGCTTGCAAATAGTAAATGTTTCTGTTTGACTTCCATGTTTCTTTAAATCTTTGATAGCAAACGTAGAATGTAATGTCCGTAAGAAGCAGAATACTGTTATATGATGACTAAGCTCTTTCAGTTTACAGCAAGTTGAATCCATTTTTCCTAACAGGGCTGATCCTTTAACGAGAAGTTGCTGAGGAAGTGACCTTTCATCTAGCTGACCATTTTTCCCACAAAGCTCAATTTAAACCACAACACTAAAAAGAATCTCTTATTTTTTTTCTTTCACTTCCTTTATCTTTAATATTAATGTGAGCTGTACTGGAAATCTCATTGGGAAAATGATTCATTGAACTGTGTCTTACTCATGGAATCACAGTAAATTCAATCCCATTGATAATTTATGTTAATCCATCTAGCTCTCAAGAACAAACATGTTTAGTTTCTGATTTGTAATAAGGTGCATTTGTAATGCACTATGCATTGTCCTGAACAGTCTTTGTTCAAATGTTGTATCCTGGTTGAAGCTGGTATAGGAGATTTTGTATCATTCAAAGAGCAGCAATTTTAAGCAACTTTCTAATTTACTTCTATTATCAATTTTTCTTTGTTCTCTTGTTATCTTTATTTGAAAAAGAAGGCATCTAAGCTAAGGAGCCAGCAAATGTTTGGTTCAGAACCATGCACAGCACTTGTTTATTGGTGCTGTCCAATCAGCAAGAACAACCCAGGTTGTTCACCAAAAATGGGCCTGACATCTAAACTTACATTCTTGCTTTTCAAATAAACATACCAAGAGAATCAAGAAAATTTGATAATAGGAGTAAATTAGAAAGTTGCTTAAAATTGCATGCTCTATCTGAATCACAGAGGCAGCAAAGGTAAGGTAAGGTTAATAAATTCACTTATCTTGGGAGACCAAACACCGTCGTCCATGCAGCGAAGGGCAGATTTGCTCATCCGGGATTCCAGCACTCAGCGTGGAGGACGTCGGGTCAGACAGTCTGCTGTAGACAATATACCGAAAAAGAAACGGGCTCCCACTAAGCAAAGAGTTAAGCTCAGTATTCTTGAGTAGTAGTTTGTGGCAATGAATGTGAACTGGTACAAACACTATGCACAAAGCACTTTGATAAAAGTCACAAAGAAATTTTATTAAATATGCATTAAAAGTTCACACAGGAACTGTGTTTAGACACAAACACTAATGAATAGTTGAAAGACAGGGGTGCAAGTGACGTCATCTGACGAGTTTCACGCCGGTTGGCCCTTTCTCTTTTTGAGAAAGCGCCAACCGGCGTGAAGAAAAAATGTGGGTTCAGTGTCCCTTTAAATATTTGTGGGACTGTAGGTCTTGTGGTCGTGGTGATGTAATGAGTTATATGCAGCATTGTTATGTATATACCTGATGCTTTGTATATGCACAGTAAGATGAATACTATATTTTGATGTTCATTAGATTTGAACATAGGGGTACCCTGCCTAGTATCACTATAATACCCTGACTCTGGCTCTGTCACATGTATTTAAAATAAAATTATATTCACCCGTCGCTCGCAATTTTTACTCCCATAAGCTAACACGGGACCTCTGCGTAAATCGGTATCCAATATCCAGCGCAAGGCCTTACGTGGCAAAAATGGAGAATTCATACTCCATTTTTACCTCGCCATAAAAAGCAGCCGTAGCAGGCCTTGCGCTGAGTATGGGAGCACCGTAACTCCCTAAAATACCTGCAAAAATAAACTAACACCTAACGCATGCGCAATGTCTATCTACCTGTCAACGCAATCCCCAAGGCAATAACTAATAAACTGTATTAACCCCTAAAACCGCCATAGCCCACACTGCAATAAAACTATTCTAGTATTAACCCCTAAACCGCCATAGCCCACATAGCCTATTAAATGTATTAACCCCTAATCTGCCGCCGCCAACGTCGCCGCCACTATAATAAAGTTATTAACCCCTAAACCTAAGTCTAACCCTAACCCTAACCCCCCCCCTAATTTAATTATTATTTAAATAAATCTAAATAATATTACTATTATTAACTAAATTATTCCTTTTTAAAACTAAATACTTACCTATAAAATAAACCCTAAGATAGCTACAATATATATAAACTATAGTATAAAAAAAAAAAAACACTAAATTACAGAAAATAAAAAAAATTACAAGTTTAAACTAATTATACCTAATCTAAGCCCCCTAATAAAATACAAAAGCCCCCCAAAATAATAAAATGCCCTACCCTATACTAAATTACAAAAAGCCTTTAAAAGGGCTTTTTGCGGGACATTGCCCCAAAGAAATCAGCTCTTTTACCTGGAAAAAAAGAAATACAACCCACCCCCAACATTAAAACCCACAACCCACCCAATCCCCCCTTAAAAAAACCTAACACTACCCCATTGAAGATCACCCTACCTTGAGACGTCTTCACCCAGCCGGGCAGAAGTCTTCATCCGATCCGGGCACAAGTGGTCCTCCAGCCGGGCAGAAGTCTTCATCCTATCTGGGCAGAAGAGGTCCTCTATCCGGGCAGAAGTCTTCATCAAAGCGGCATCTTCCATCTTCTTCCATCCGACGAGGAGCGGCACCATCTTGAAGACATCTGACGCGGAATATTCTTCCTGACCGACGGACTAACGACGAATGAAGGTTCCTTTAAATGACGTCATCCAAGATGGCGTCCCTTGAATTCCGATTGACTGATAGGATTCTATAAGGTAGGAAAAATTTGATTGGCTGATGCAATTAGCCAATCGGATTGAAGTTCAATCCGATTGGCTGAACCAATCAGCCAATAGGATTGAGCTCACATTCTATTGGCTGATTGGAACAGCCAATAGAATGCAAGCTCAATCCAATGGGCTGATTGCTACTTTAAGGGCTATTTGTAATTTAGAATAGGGTAGGGCATTTTATTATTTTGGGGGATTTTTTATCTTATTAGGGGGCTAAGATTAGGTGTAATTAGTTTAAACTTCTTGTAATTTTTTTTTATTTTCTGTAATTTAGTGGGGGGGGGGTTGTACTATAGTTTATTTTATTTAATTGTATTTAATTTTAGGTAATTTTAGTTAATTTATTTAATTAATTTAATGATAGTGTTGTGTCAGGTGTAATTGTAACTTAGGTTAGGTTTTATTTTACAGGTACATTTGTAATTATTTACCTGTAGGTAGCTATTAAATAGTTATTAACTATTTAATAGCTATTGTACCTAGTTAAAATAAATACAAAGTTGCTTGTAAAATACAAATAAATCTTAAAATAGCTACAATGTAATTATTAATTATATTGTAGCTATCTTAGGGTTTATTTTACAGGTAAGTATTTAGTTTTAAATAGGAATAATTTAGTTAATAATAGTAATATTATTTAGATTTATTTTAATAAGAATTTAGTTAGGGATGTTAGAGTTAGATTGTGGATGTAGGGGTTTTACGTGTCGGGCTTATTTCTGGGAGGCAGGTTAGACTTTTACGGGAAATTTAATATTTGGTTTACTTTTCTTAGGCGCCGGCAGTTTCTAAAGTGCCGTAAGTCACTAGTGACTCCAGAAATTTGTAGTTACGCTCATTTCTGGACATCGCTAGTTTATCAGACTTACGGCACTTTAGGAACTGCCGGCGGGGTATATGTAATACCTCGATAAGCAAGGTGAAATTACGGGGCAGCGCAGGCTCCCACGCTTGCGCTGAAATCTGCGCTGTATATCGGATCGCGCCCCTGGAGTGGTCTCTTTTTCTGTGTCACAGTCTTGATTATAATTTTAGCTTTAATATATATATATATATATATATATATATATATTTGTGCAAAGACCTAAGAATGTTTCCATGCCTCTATATGTCAGAGCTGGATCAGTTTCAGACTGATACTCTTCAGGAAAGTTCTCCACTCTAAAAAACAGTTGGACTAAAATTGTGACCCACCAAACATTGTATCCTGGTTGAAGCGTGTATAGGAGATTTTGCATCATTCATAAAAAGTTAAATATTTGTGGGACTGTGGGTCTTGTGGTTGTGGTGATGTAACAGTATACAGTGTATATATATATATATATATATATATATATATATATATATACACAGTATCTCACAAAAGTGAGTACACCCCTCTCATTTTTGTTACTATTTTATTATATCTTTCCATGTGACAACACTGACAAAATGACACTTTGCTACAATGTAAAGTAGTGAGTGTACAGCCTGTATAACATGTAAATTGGCTGTCCCCTAAATGGTTTACACAATGAGTTATTTTCTCTACATTTTTGATTTAGTGGAGGATTTTAAACTCACTTTTCGCCCCCCATATTTTAAATTACTGTTGTATTTCCCCCAGAAAACAATTTTGCCAAGCAGTGATTCAACCTACTCCCAGCTGATGAGTGGCAATAACCACAATACAGCTGTCCTGGGATTGGTCTGAATCACTGTACTAACCCTAGCTAAGCTTAGAAGCTGTGTAATGCAGCAATGCTATGGCGTAAAGGGAGTTTGCCTTAAAAAGCAGGCTAGAAAAAAAAAAGTGAGTCATTGTGAACCTCATTTGCATATCTTCCCCCAGAGTCCTTTGCTGCATTGGAAACAGTGTAATCAGAGAGTTTCTGGGGTAAAAGCAAGTCTTCTGACTTGTTTAGATTTGTTAATGGTTTATACAATGAGTTATTTTCTCTACATTTTGAATTTAGTGGAGCATTTTAAACTCACTTTTCACTATATATATATTTGTGCAAAGACCTAAGGATGTTTCCATTCCTCTGTATGTCGGAGCAGGATCAGGATCAGACTGAAACTCTTCAGGAAAGTCCTCCTCTGTGAAAAGCAGTTGGGCTAAAAGAGGATGTTTTCAAATTGTGACCCACCAAAGAAAAGATATCCAGAGTTATTGCAAAATCCAAACATTTTCATTAATAGTTTTTCTAAAAATAAATGTACTACAAATTACCATTTTTCTGCACCAGTATGTCATAATCTTTTCTGTCTGTGTTTATGTATTTTTTTTCTAAAATGTAAATAATAGGTTGTTTTTTTGTGCTGATGAAACCAGCAGCACTAGTTGCTGCTTAATTAATCTCAGCTTGTTATCTAACAGTTCCTCTGCTGCCCTGAAAAGTTCCTCATAGGGAATAGAGGTTGAAAAGTTTCCTATTAACAAATTAATTAATTTAGATTTTTTTTATCTATCTATAGGTCTATCCCAGGTGCTACTACTTTAACTTATTTAAATTTAATTTGCTATCCATCTGTTCCTCTGCTGCAGTGAAACATTCCTCATAAGAAATAACAGGTTAAAAAAATGTATATTAATAAATTAATTCATTCTGGATAAACCATTTTTTTAAATTTATCTATAGGTGTCTATCCATTGATCTATCTATCTATCTATCTATCTATCTATCTATCTATCTATCTATCTATCTATCTATCTATCTATCTATTAATCTGTTCATACTAAATGTAAGCTACTAGTTTTTTTTCCACACATTTGGATTTTTTTTTATCAGTGACCAACACTGCTGTAATGATCACTATAAGTATCACTGTGTGTGTATGTGTGTACATGTATGTGAGTGTATATTTTTATATATATATGTGTGTGTGTATATATTTCTGTGCATGTGTGGGTGTGCGTGTATGTATATTTATAAATATATGTGTGTGTGTGTGTGTGTGTGTGTATGTTTACATATGTGTGTCTGTGCGTGTGCACATGTGTACATGTGTGTGCGTGTATACATGTGTGTGTATATGTGTGTGTATATATATATACTCCTCAGAGTGAATCTACCCTCCTGGGCCAACTGCCTGGGTGCAAATATGCAGTGTATACGAAGCAATAAAGATGCACTCACAGGACTTATTCAAACAGTGTGTCAAAAATGTATTGACGTTTCGGAGATTATACCATCCCCTTCATCAGAATAAAGAAATGTGTCAAACTCTACTCTTATATAGTGTATATAGTGTCTCAAATGAGTTAATCCAAACCTACTGTGAACAAACAATTGAAGCACGCTGTATTCCCAGTTGGAACGCACACCATGCATTCCACAGAACAGGAAGTGAACTCACTTCCGGTTAGGGATACAATTTTATTTATAACATTGTGCATAATGGATCATAACAAAGACAAACATCTATATATATATATATATGCACTGTGTGGTCACTTAATAATATGTGTATATTGTAAATCATACACACACACACATAAATATATGCTATATATATATATATATATATATATATATATATATATATATATATATACAGGTATACCCTGCTCATACAGCGGGTTAGGGACCGGAGCCCCGCTGTAAAGTGAAAACCGCCTTAAAGTGAAACAAGACAGTTTTAGCTTTCTTTTCACTTGCCAGTGTGTTTAAAAACTTAAAAACATGTTTTAACTAACTTATATTAGGGGTGCAATATTGCTACGTTTAGTTTAACACTAGCACAGCACAGTATTCAATAAATACTGTACCTGTAAAATAGTGACAATCACTGTAGTACAATTTGACAGAGTATAGCACTGAGACACAGATTGCACTGTAATGCTGTAAACAGAGTGAACTAAGCATAATAAAATAGTGCCAGACACTTTTCTTGCAATATCATGATGATTACAGCACTGTTTTAAAATCCTTGGAGGTTGAACTTCAGCTCCACAAAGCGCTGTATTAGTGAAGCGCTGTAAAGTGAAGCGCTGTAAAGTGAGGTATACCTGTATATATATATATTTATACAGTATCTCACAAAAGTTAGTACACCCTTCACATTTTTGTAAATATTTTATTATATCGTTTCATGTGACAACACTGAAGAAATTACACTTTGCTACAATGTAAATTAGTGAGTGTACAGCCTATATAACAGTGTAAATTTGCTGTCCCCTCAAAATAACTCAACACACAGCCATTAATGTCTAAACCGTTGGCAACAAAAGTGAGTACACCCCTAAGTGGAAATGTCCAAATTGGGCCCAAAGTGTCAATATTTTGTGTAGCCACCATTATTTTCCAGCACTGCCTTAACCCTATTGGGCATGGAGTTCACCAGAGCTTCACAGGTTGCCACTGGAGTCCTCTTCCACTCCTCCATGACAACATCACGGAGCTGGTGGATGTTAGAGACCTTGCGCCCCCCTACCTTCCGTTTGAGGATGCCCCACAGATGCTCAATAGGGTTTAGGTCTGGAGACATGCTTGGCCAGTCCATCAACTTTATCCTCAGCTTCTTTAGCAAGGCAGTGGTCATCTTGGAGGTGTGTTTGGGGTCGTTATCATGTTGGAATACTGCCCTGCAGCCCAGTCTCTGAATGGAGAGGATCATGCTCTGCTTCAGTATTTCACAGTACATGTTGGCATTCATGGTTCCCTCAGTGAACTGTAGCTCCCCAGTGCTGGCAGCACTCATGCAGGCCCAGACGACACTCCCACCATCATGCTTGACTGTAGGCAAGACACACTTGTCTTTTGTACTTCTCACCTGGTTGCCACCACAAACACTTGATACCATCTAAACCAAATAAGTTTATCTTGGTCTCATCAGACCACAGGACATGGTTCCAGTAATCCATGTCCTTAGTCTGCTTGTCTTCAGCAAACTGTTTACAGGCATTCTTGTACATCATCTTTAGAAAAGGCTTCCTTCTGGGACAACAGCCATTCAGACCATTTTGATGGAGTGTGCAGCGTAAGGTCTGAGCACTGACAGGCTGACTCCCCATCCCTTCAACCCCTTCCACAATGCTGGCAGCACTCATACGTCTATTTCCCAAAGACAACCTCTTGATATGACGCTGAGCATGTGCACTCAACTTCTTTGGTCGACCATGACGAGGCCTGTTCTGAGTGAAACCTGTCCTTTGAAACCTCTGTATGGTCTTGTCCACCTTGCTGCAGCTCAGTTTCTGGTTCTTGGCAATCTTCTTATAGCCTAGGGCATCTTTATGTAGAGCAACAATTCTGTTTTTTCAGATCCTCAGAGAGTTCTTTGCCATGAGGTGCCTTGTTGAACTTCCAGTGACCAGTATGAGAGAGTGTGAGAGTGATAACACCAAATATAACACACCTGCTTCCCATTCACACCTGAGACCTTGTAACACTAGCGAGTCACATGACACCGGGGAGGGAAACTGGCTAATTGGACCCAATTAGGACAATTCAACTTAGGGGTGTACACACTTTTGTTGCCAACGGTTTAGACATTAATGGCTGTGTGTTGAGTTATTTTGAGGGGACAGCCAATTTACACTGTTATACAGGCTGTAAACTCACTACTTTACATTGTAGCAAAGTGTCATTTCTTCAGTGTTGTCACATGAAAAGATATAATAAAATATTTACAAAAATGTGAGGGGTGTACTCACTTTTGTGAGATACTGTATATATACAAAGCGAAAAAAAATGCACTCACAGGAGTTATTCAAACAGTATGTCCAAAATGTATTGCCGTTTCTGGGATTAAACCATCCCCTTCATCAGAATAAAGAAATGTGTCAAACTTCACTCTTATATAGTGTATATAGTGTCTCAAATGAGTTAATCCAAACCTACTCTGAATAAACAATTAAAACATGCTATATTCCCAGTTGGAACGCACGCCATGCATTCCACAGAACAGGAAGTGAACTCACTTCCGGTTACTGATACAATTTTTTTATAATATTGTGCATAATGGATCATAACAAAGACAAACATATATATTTATATATATATATATATATATATATATATATATATATGCACTGTGTGGTCACTTAATAATATGTGTATATTATAAATCATAAGCAATGAAATGTGATAATGTTTAGCAAAAGGCATATCCGTGACAACAACTAGCAGACCTAGTTGCCATAGTAACTGCAGACGCTAATGCTTGCGAGTGCTTACAAATACATGTGCAACTAAAAACTTTTTGTATCAAAATTTTGTGCAACCTATAATACATATATATATAAAAAGCCAAGAATATTATGTGACAAATTAACTAGCTAGAGCACTATTTGATTTGACTGACTGTCATCCGTGAGTAGAAAGTTAGGGTGCCAACAGGATCAGAAAACGACCCAGTCCACTCCCCCAGCTACAGCTGCATGCCTGAAGAACCTGCAAACCGAAAGGTGTGCCGTAAACCTGGATGCTACTGTCTCAACTATCACAGAGATGCTGCACCCCAGGTATGTTTCTGGTGTCTTCTCCTAAATAATTGCCTTAAAATCAGGTGTAGAATTAAGTCTACGAGGATCGATGGTTCCTAATCTGTATATCAATTTGGCTTCTCGTCTTAGAAGTATTCTGTCCCGATCTCCTCCTCGGTCCAACTTGGAGACATGGTCAATAAGAATGATTCTGATTGAGGATACCGGATGCGCTTTTTCCAGGCAGTGATGTGCCACGGGCTGGTCAGAATGACTTTGTTGGGGGAGAGGACTAAGGTCGTTTTCTGATCCTGTTGGCACCCTAACTTTCTACTCACGGTTGACAGTCAGTCACCCTCTCACAGCGGTGTCCCCTAATGTTAAGCCTATAAGATATGATCTTATTGAATATTCCCAACTTGATTCCAATGAACTGAGGACATAGTTGTATCTATCCATTACTAGTAGTTCTGTTACTTTATTTTGACATAATGGGCACCACACTGTCACTGATCGATATAACTGCTTGTTATATAAACACATCTTGTACCTTTCATTTATGAGTGATCTATGGGCGATAGCCATGGCCCAAAATACAATTTAAATGTTTTGATACATTAGGCTTACTTGAAATGAGTCACTAATAATTGATGATAATAAGGGTAACGCACATGATCATTAATGTGATGAACCTTGCCTCAAAAAGTGCTCTGGCCAGTTTATTTGTCACATAATATATACACTATTTAAGAGTGGAGTTTGACACATTTCTTTATTCTGATGAAGTGGATGGTTTAATCCCAGAAACGGCAATACATTTTTGGCACACTGTTTGAATAACTCCTGTGAGTGCATCTTTTTCGCTTTGTATATATATATATATATATATACAGTATATATGTATGTGTGTGTGTGTGTGTACATTTGTGAGTGGGTGTGTGTGTTTGCGTGTATGTATATATATATATATATATATATATATATATATACATATATATGTGTGTGTGTGTGTCTCTGTGTGTG
The DNA here is from genome assembly GCF_027579735.1 of Bombina bombina. Taxonomy (NCBI): domain Eukaryota; kingdom Metazoa; phylum Chordata; class Amphibia; order Anura; family Bombinatoridae; genus Bombina; species Bombina bombina. Next base: position 45,100,478 of record NC_069507.1, on the reverse strand, counting down.
TATAGCTATATATAGATATAAATATATATTTATGTATACACTATTTATATAGACTCATCTTCACAGTAAATAATACATTTTTTATTCAAATGATAACGGATGCTAATGTTCTAATCTCCTGCTGTACAATATGGTATTTTGCCCATTTTGGGTAGTATTCATTCTCTCAAGCCTTCACTTACTCATCCTCATTTAAAAGATTCCAAATGTCCAAATCTACATGAGATTCACCCACAAGCTAGTGGAAGTGGGCGCCTAGCCAGACAGGCGGGGGAATATTTTAGAGTAGGAATGACTAAGAGCCCCTGCTTAGTATGATCTATGTGATTAATCAGTACAAAGGATCACTTCCTACTGTGAAGATGAAATGGATATCTGAATAAATAGTAATAATCTTTTAACTCAATTATGCCTTAATTAAAAACAAAATTAAAGAGATCTTTACAAATTACACTGTAAAAAATAGAAATAATGTGTTTATTTATAACACGTACTTAGAGTTCATCTGGTTTTTTTTTTTTTTGCAAATTGTTATAGTAAGTTTATACACAGCTGACATGTTTCTATTCTGGAAAAAGTGTCTTATAATGGTTTATCTCAAGGGGCTGCTGAGAGCTTTTACAGTTCAGCAAGAAATATCCCATCACCCTTTGCACGTGCTGTCCACACAGATTTTGATAAGAAAAGGGTTTGAAACTTAAAGGTACAGTCTAGTCAAAAATAAACTTTCATGATTCAGATAGGGCATGTAATTTTAAAACTAGGGAATGGGTAATTAAGGGATAGTTTATCTTTTTAAACAACAAAAATATATATTATAGACTGTCCCTTTAATGTTCCAGAGACTTGTGAACTGACCTGCAGAAATTAATGAAGCTCCCTGGAATGCAAAATCGTGTAGGAGAAAGTAAATGGACTAGATTTATTAAGCCGCAAGAGCAGCTTTGGAGCCTCAACATTTCAGACTTGCGTGAGCAGCTGCTACTTAACCTTAACGGGATTGACTTTGCACAGGCAGCGACTTGTGCAATGTTAACAGGGGATGCTGCCCACTTGCCGTAAGGCTGGGCAGACAAAGATCATGATAGTGAATCTTCTCCACTCAACACTTAAAGGGACACTGTACCCAAATTTTTTTCTTTTGTGATTCAGATAGAACATGCAATATTAAGCAACTTTCTAATTACTCCTATTTTCAAATGCTCTTTATTCTCTTGGTATCTTTATTTGAAATGCAAGAATGTAAGTTTAGATGCCGGCCCATTTTTGGTGAACAACCTAGGTTGTCCTTGCTGATTGGTGGATAAATGTATCCACCAATCAAAAACTGCTGTCCAGAGTTCTGAACCTAGAAAAAAAGCTTAGATGCCTTCTTTTTCATATAAAGATAGCAAGAGAACGAAGAAAAATTGATAATAGGAGTAAATTAGAAAGTTGCTTAAAATTGCATGCTCTATCTGAATCACAAAAGAAAATTTTTGGGTACAGTGTCCCTTTAAAGGGACACTAAAGTCAAAATTTTAAACTTTCATGATTCAGAAAGAGCATGTAGTTTTTTGAGACGTTCCTTTATCATATTTTGAACAATCATTTTTTGTATTCACATTTTTTAAGGAAACAGCTCTTACTGAGCAGGTGCACACGTTCACAATTTATATGTACACTATTCTGTGATTGGCTGATGGCTGTCATATGATACATTGGGCTGGCAAATAGGGAAAAAAATTGTATGAATTTTTTTTTACTGCTTATTTGAAATTCAGAGTAAGTGTTATTGCAATGTATTTTTATTATGCACTTGTTAATTATGCAATTCTACTGTATTTAATGGTCCTTGAGCCCTGGACAGGAAACAAGAAAGTAAGATTTTTTTAAACACATACAAATAAAATTACATTATTTTAAGTGTATCTACAGCAATATATTGCATCTATATAGTTCTCTAAACACATGCATTCTACCTACCTAAGTATTCTCGTCAACAACTAATCCCATGAGAACAAAGTAAGGGCCAGATTACAAGTGGAGCGATATATCGCTTGCATGCAAGCGATATTAGCACTCCCCTTTGCAATTCTAGCGCACGATAAGGTGCGCTGGTATTACAAGTACAGCTCAATGAGAATGCCAGCTCGCGATCGCATATCGCTCATGGAGGGTGCTTCCATAGGCTCCTATAGGAGCCTCGTTCTAATGCTGTCACAGACGTCATCAGAACCTCATGCAGCGAAGGGGGTTAGTAGCGCAGCGATGGTCAGCAGTTTAAAATATAAATGTATATGAATATATTCATATATATTTATGTGTTAATATGTGTATATAAACAAATTAACATAAATATGTATGAATATAGTCATATACATATATATTTACATTGAGGTCTATGGTAACACACAGTTCCCATAGACCACAATGTAAAGGCACTTTTCCACACACCCCACTCCCATCAACTTTAAAGCCCCAAAACAACCTAATGCAGTTTTCTTTTATTACATTTTTGCTTTTTTTTACTTTTTTGTTTTTTTAATAAAAAAAATACAATGCCCTCTATTTTGAGGGCATTTGGGGCATGTTTCGAAAATTAACCAGAGATCTAATCTCTGGTTAATTTTCGGAGCACTAATTGTACTTGTAATGGATGGTTAATTATTGTGGTCCCGCAAATTTAGTGCTCCACTCGTAATCTAGCACCAAATTTTGATAATAAAAGTAAATTGGAAACTCTTTGAAAATTGCATGCTGTGTCTAAATCATGAAAAGACATTGGGTATAATGTCCTTTTAAGTCTAAAATGGATTAAAATACACAGTGTAAATCATCTTTGGGCTTTGGGGAATTCCTCTTTGGGCTGGATTCCCTAAAGCTGACTTCACAGGCGGGATAATTTTAAGAGATCTGACAAGGTCCCTTAAAAAATTCTAGAAAGGCAAATTTTGCTGCATTTCTCTGGGGGCTTGATGGCTCTCTGGTCTTGTGAGATTCTCTAAGGTTCCTCATCAGTACAAGGCCCCTCAGGGATTGTTTTAGAGGCAATTTTTACCTTGGGAACTTGGGAGGGAGTTTACTAATGGTTTGGGTTCTATTTATAAAGCTGCAGGTGTCTATATCCGATATTTAAGAAGCTGAAGTCATCAGACCACTGTTTCTTAACATCTCCACCAGCTCTAAGATGGCAGTTTAAAATCACTAGTGGGGTAATTGATATCCCCTGCTCTTGCGTAATTGGACACATGATAGAAGGGACGGTATTAAATTAGCATTGGCTCATGCAATGACAAATGTAGCAGCAGGATGTGATCACAGGTGCATAAATACCTAATACTTACCTTACAATGTAGTTCTCAGTAAAATAAAATGGTAATCACTCTCCACGATGCCAGTTTCTGAGATCCGGACCATAGGGGATGTTCATTCACCTACGCAGTTTTGTACACACTTTGGGGTAGATTTTTTATATGGCAGGCGGATATGATTCGCTGTAGTGAATCATGTCCACCCGACATAGCTTAATGCCGACAGCATATGCTTTCGGCATTTAACATTGCATTACGACCACTACGTCTTAATTTAAGTTTCCTGCGTGCCGGAAACTTCAGGGGTAGATTGCAGCATTCACTGCTTGATAAACCTTTGTGCATTGCATTTTTATTTCCATTTAAAACCAGATTTTGTCCTTTAAGTTTTATTACATTTAAACTTTAATTCCTGTTTTGTGTTTTAAAGGGACAGTCTGCTTGAAAATTTTATTGTTTGAAAAGATAGATAATCCCTTTTTTACCCATTCCCCAGTTTTGCATAAACAACACCGTTATATTAAAACACTTTTTACTGCTGTGATTACCTTGTATCTAAGCCTCTGCAGACTGTACCCTTAGCTCAGTGTTTTTCACAGACTTGCATTTTAGCTAATTAGGGCTGGTTCAAGTATAACTCCACGGGCATAAGCACAATGTTATCTATATGGCACACATGAACTAGCACTATCTAACTGTAAAAAGCTAATAAAATGCACTGAGATAAGAAGTGGCATTAAAGGGCTTAGAAATCAGCATATGAGCCTAACTATTTTAATAGTTAAACCTCTGGTTAGACCTCTGCTGCTTAGTGCAATAAATGTTCCCCAATTCCCCAAGAAATAAAGTGTAGTATTCCTTTTTAAAATTAAAAATGAATAGCATCTTTATTTTTATTTTTTAAATAACTGCACAAAGCGGATATAAGGGGTTAAAGTGAGGGGATGTGGGGCCTTTACATAGCGGTCTATGGGGACTGTGTAAAAACTGTAAATATATATGTATATGCTTATATACATATATATTTATGTGTTAATATGTGTATATTCATATATATATAAATTTTGCTTCCCAACACTGCACAACTTACCCACTTTGCTGCATATGTATATTGGCATCAGAACGAGAATCTCATTGGAGCCTATGGAAGTGCACTCTTGTGAGTGCACAGCTTCCATGCAATGGTTACGCAAGGTCAAGTTCACATATTGCTCAACTTTTAATACTAGTGCACATTTGCATGCACCTGTATTACTGAGTGGACTGCAAATATTGTGCCCGTGAATGCACGATTTTGCTCTCCACTCGTAATCTGGCCCAAAATGGGTTCTTTCACTAGATAATTATATTTTTATACATATTTCCTTTTCATATAACGACCACCATCATTATACTTCACCTTGTTTTGAAGCAAAGCAGATGTGTGTGTGTGAGGTTTATGGCTGTACTTTCTATGGAATTCCAATTCATTAGAAGCATTGCAGAAGGTATTACTTGAGCCACCATCATTTGTCTGTTTTGGGGTTAGTTGCATACATAAGGAAATTCTATTCTTCATGTTTGGGTTCCAGAACTACCAACTTTGGGTAAAACTTTCAAAATCCTATTTCAGTCTCTTGGTCCAAAGTCTAGCCTAAAAGAGATACTAGACACTAAATACATCTCATGGGTCTCTCTCTAATCATAGGTGCTGCCATTTTGGAACTTAGCGCCTAGATTTAGAGTTCTGCGTTAGCCATCAAAACCAGCGTTAGGGGGTCCTAACGCTGGTTTTTACCGCCCGCTGGTATTTAGAGTCAGTTAGGAAAGGGTCTAACGCTCATTTTCCAGCCGCGACTTTTCCATACCGCAGATCCCCCTACCCCAATTGCGTATCCTATCTTTTCAATGGGATCTTTCTAACGCCGGTATTTAGAGTCTTGGCTGAAGTGAGCGTTAGAAATCTAACGACAAGACTCCAGCCGCAGAGAAAAGCCAGGAGTTAAGAGCTTTCTGGGCTAACGTCGGTTCATATAGCTCTTAACTACTGTGCTCTAAAGTACACTAACACCCATAAACTACCTATGTACCCCTAAACCGAGGCGCCGCCACTCTATTCAATTTTTTTAACCCCTAATCTGCCGACCGAACACCACCACCACCTACATTATGCCTATGTACCCCTAATCTGCTGCCCCTAACACCGCCGACCCCTACATAATATTTATTAACCCCTAATCTGCCCCCCCCAACGTCGCCGCTACCTTTCCTACAATTATTAACCCCTAATCTGCCGACCGGACCTCACCGCTACTCTAATAAATGTATTAACCCCTAAAGCTAAGTCTAATCCTAACCCTAACACCCCCCTAAATTAAATATAATTTTTATCTAACGAAATAAAATAAATCTTATTAAATAAATTATTCCTATTTAAAGCTAAATACTTACCTGTAAAATAAACCCTAATATAGCTACAATATAAATAATAATTATATTGTAGCTATTTTAGGATTAATATTTATTTTACAGGCAACTTTGTATTTATTTTAACTAGGTACAATAGCTATTAAATAGTTATTAACTATTTAATAACTACCTAGCTAAAAGAAATACAAAATTACCAGTAAAATAAATCCTAACTTAAGTTACAATTAAACCTAACACTACACTATCATTAAATAAATTAAATACAAATACCTACAAATAAATACACTAACTAAAGTACAAAAAATAAAAAAAGAACTAATTTACAAAAAATAAAAAAATAATTTACAAACATTATAAAAATATTACAACAATTTTAAGCTAATTACACCTACTCTAAGCCCCCTAATAAAATAACAAAGCCCCCCAAAATAAAAAAAATGCCCAACCCTATTCTAAAATAAAAATTGTAAAGCTCTTTTACCTTACCAGCCCTTAAAAGGGCCTTTTGCGGGGCATGCCCCAAAGAATTCTGCTCTTTTGCCTGTAAAAAAAAACATACAATACCCCCCCCAACATTACAACCCACCACCCACATACACCTACTCTAACCCAAACCCCCCTTAAATAAACCTAACACTACCCCCCTGAAGATCTTCCTACCTTGAGTCGTCTTCACTCAGTCGAGCCGAATTCTTTATCCAATCCGGGCGATGTCTTCATCTAAGCGGGGGCTAAAGAGGTCCATCATCCGGCTGAAGTCTTCATCCAAGCGGGGGCTGAAGAGGTCCATCATCCGGCTGAAGTCTTCATCCAAGCGGGGGCTGAAGAGGTCCATCATCCGGCTAAAAGAAATACAAAATTACCAGTAAAATAAATCCTAACCTAAGTTACAATTAAACCTAACACTACACTATCATTAAATAAATTAAATTCAAATACGTACAAATAAATACAAATAAATACACTAACTAAAGTACAAAAAATAAAAAAAGAACTAATTTACAAAAAATTAAAAAATAATTTACAAACATTATAAAAATATTACAATTTTAAGCTAATTACACCTACTCTAAGCCCCCTAATAAAATAACAAAGCCCCCCAAAATAAATCATCCAAGCGGGGGCTGAAGAGGTCCATCATCCGGCTGAAGTCTTCATCCAAGCGGTAGCTGAAGAGGTCCATCATCCAGCTGAAGTTTTCATCCAAGCGGGGGCTGAAGAGGTCCATCATCCGGCTGAAGTCTTCTATCAAGCGGCATCTTCAATCTTCTTTCTTCTGGCTCCATCTTCATCCCGCCGACGCGGAACATCCTTCCTCCACCACGAACTCCCGACGAATGAAGGTTCCTTTAAGGGACTTCATCCAAGATGGCGTCCCTCGAATTCCGATTGGCTGATAGGATTCTATCAGCCAATCGGAATTAAGGTAGGAATAATCTGATTGGCTGATGGAATCAGCCAATCAGATTCAAGGTCAATCCGATTGGCTGATCCAATCAGCCAATCAGATTGAGCTCGCATTCTATTGGCTGTTCCGATCAGCCAATAGAATGCGAGCTAAATCTGATTGGCTGATCCAATCAGATTCAAGTTCAATCCGATTGTAAGTTCCCACGGGAACAGGGCCCTCAACTCCCCCTGTATTTGATTGTAAAATTTTGTGTCTTATCGTATTGTTTCTCCACTGTACTGTTATCCTTGTACCCATGGGCAGCGCTGCGGAATCTGTTCGCGCTTTATAAATAAAGATAATTTGTTGTTTTATTAGGGGGCTTAGAGTAGGTGTAATTAGCTTAAAATTGTTGTAATATTTTTATAATGTTTGTAAATTATTTTTTAATTTTTTGTAAATTAGTTCTTTTTTTATTTTTTGTACTTTAGTTAGTGTATTTATTTGTATTTATTTGTAGGTATTTGTATTTAATTTATTTAATGATAGTGTAGTGTTAGGTTTAATTGTAACTTAGGTTAGGATTTATTTTACTGGTAATTTTGTATTTCTTTTAGCTAGGTAGTTATTAAATAGTTAATAACTATTTAATAACTATTCTAACTAGCTAAAATAAATACAAAGTTACCTGTAAAATAAATATTAATCCTAAAATAGCTACAATATAATTATTATTTATATTGTAGCTATATTAGGGTTTATTTTACAGGTAAGTATTTAGCTTTAAATAGGAATAATTTATTTAATAAGATTTATTTTATTTCGTTAGATAAAAATTATATTTAACTTAGGGGGGTGTTAAAGTTAGGGTTAGACTTAGCTTTAGGGTTAATACATTTATTAGAGTAGCGGCGAGGTCCGGTCGGCAGATTAGGGGTTAATAATTGTAGGTAGGTAGCGGCGACGTTGGGGGGGGGCAGATTAGGGGGTAATAAATATAATATAGGGGTCGGCTGGGGTTAGGGGCAGCAGATTATGGGTTCATAGGGATAACGTAGGTTGCGGCGGTGTACGGAGCGGCAGATTAGGGGTTAAAAATAATATGTAGGGGTCAGCGATAGCGGGGCGGCAGATTAGGGGTTAATAAGTGTAAGGCTAGGGGTGTTTAGACTCGGGGTACATGTTAGGGTGTTAGGTGCAGACATAGGAGGTGTTTTTCACCATAGGAAACAATGGGGCTGCGTTAGGAGCTGAACGCTGCTTTTTTTTCAGCTCAAACAGCCCCATTGTTTCCTATGGGGGAATCGTGCACGAGCACGTTTTTTAAGCTGGCCGCGTCCGTAAGCACCGCTGGTATTGAGAGTTGCAGTGGTGGTAAATTATGCTCTACGCTCCCTTTTTGGAGCCTAATGCAGCCTTTCTGTGAACTCTAAATACCAGCAGTATTTAAAAGGTGCGGGGGAAAAAATACACACGTAGCTAACGCACCCCTTTGGCCGCAGAACTCTAAATCTAGCCGTAGGTTTTGCTGCAGGTATCTAAAGGAGAGTTACTTAACATGTGCAAACACATCAACACTGGAATGTAGTGAAAGATAGATTTCAACATGGTGACTAGAGGGAGACTGGGACTAGCACCAATATAATGAGTATAACGTGTATTTAGTGTTTAATGGCCCTTTAAATAGTCAATTTTACACCTGTTTGTTTTTGTTTTTGCACATTCAAGTTTGTCTTGAACAGTTAGAAAAATAAAAATAAGCTGGAACAAAAGACAATCTAAACACAGGTACAACTGAAAAACGTATACTACCAGTCAATGGTTTTAGAGCACCTCCAATGTCCCAGTTTTTATTGAAATCCACACAATTTAATGTTTTAATGTGCTTTTAAATTTAAACATAGAACAAATAAACAATTGGAGATAAAAAAAATAATTAAATAAATCACAAGATCATCATATTTTAGCAACATTTAATCTAAATGTTAGACTTATCAAAGTAGCTAGTGAATGTACTTGCGACATTCTTTCGTCAATAAAAGAAAAAAAATCAAAAAGCTCTTTCTAACGCTGCTGCAGAAGTTCCCAAAAATGTGCTTCACTTGTATATTGTTTTAATTTCACCCTTTTGTCCAGTTCATCTCAAAGATCATTTGGGTTTCAGTTTATAGATTGTGCTGAAGATTCCATGATTTTGGGTCATTATCTTGCTATAAAAAGAATTCCTGACCATCTAGGCCTATATCAGAGAGTGCTGCAAAAAGCTATCAACTAGCTATCAAACTACGAGTTTTGCGTTATGAGTAAAAAAGCAGCGTTAAGGCTCATAATGCTGCTTTTTCACTACCGCTGCTATTACGAGTCTTGTAGGTACAGCTGTCCCGCACACTTTTTTGGCCTTAGCGCAAATTAACTTACGCAATTTTCATAAAGTATTTTTTCAATGGGACTTATATAGCGCCGATATTACAAGTTTTTTTTTGGATGCCAAAAAGTGAGCGGTACAGCCTATACCGCAAGATTCGTAATGCATTCTACAGTAAGTAGTTATGGTTTTACACTACAAAGTTGTAGCATAAAACTCACAACTAAAGTGCTAAAAAGTACACTAACACCCATAAACTACCTATTAACCGCTAAACCAAGGCCCTCACGCATTGCAAACACTAAAATAAAATTATTAACCCCTAATCTGTCGCTCCGGACATCGCCGCCACTAGAATAAACATATTAACCCCTAAACCGCCACACTCCCACATTGCAAACACTAGTTAAATATTATTAACCCATAATCTGCCGTCCCTAACATCGCCGCCACCTACCTTCATTTATTAACCCCTAATCTGCCGTCCCCAATGTCGCCGCCACTATACTGAAGTTATTAACCCCTAAACCTAAGTCTAACCCTAACTCCCACTAACTTAAATATAATTAAAATAAATATAAATAAAACCTACTATTAATAACTAAATAATTCCTATTTAAAACTAAATAATTACCTGTAAAATAAACCCTAAGCTACCTACAATATAACTAATAGTTACATTGTATCTAGCTTAGGTTTTATTTTTATTTTACAGGTAAGTTTGTATTTATTTTAACTAGGTATAATAGTTACTAAATAGTTATTAAGTATTTACTAACTACCTAGCTAAAATAAATACAAATATACCTGTAAAATAAAACCTAACCTGTCTTACACTAACACCTAACCTTAATCTACAATTAAATAAATCACCTAAATTAAATACAATTAACTAAATTAAATACAAATACCTAAATTAAAAAAAACCCACTAAATTACACGAAATAAAAAACAAATTACAAGATATTTAAACTAATTACACCTAATCTAATAGCCCTATCAAAATAGTAAAAAAAGCCCCCCCCCAAAATAAAAAACCCTAGCCTAAACTAAACTACCAATAGCCCTTAAAAGGGCCTTTTGCAGTGAATTGCCCCAAAGAAATCATCTCTTTTACCTGTAAAAAAATACAAACAACCCCCCAACAGTAAAACCCACCACCCACACAACCAACCCCCCAAATAAAACCATAACTAAAAAAACCTAAGCTCCCCATTGCCCTGAAAAGGGCATTTGGCTGGGCATTGCCCTTAAAAGGGCATTTAGCTCTATTGCTGCCCAAACCCTAATCTAAAACTAAAACCCACCCAATAAACCCTTCAAAAAACCTAACACTAACCCCCGAAGATCCACTTACAGTTTTGAAGACCCGACATCCATTGTCAACGAAGCTGCAAGAAGTCCTCAATGAAGCTGGGAGAAGTCTTCATCCAAGCCGGGAGAAGTGGTCCCCCAGACGGGCAGAAGTCTTCATCCAGATGGTATCTTCTATCTTCACCTATCCGGCAAGGAGCGGGTCCATCTTCAAAACATCCGGCACGGAGCATCCTCTTCTTACAACGACTCCCGACGAATGAAGGTTTCTTTAAGTGACGTCATCCAAGATGGCGTACCTTAGATTCGGATTGGCTGATAGAATTCTATCAGCCAATCGGAATTAAGGTTGAAAAAATCCTATTGGCTGATGCAATCAGCCAATAGGATTGAACTTCAATCCTATTGGCTGATCTAATCAGCCAATAGGATTGAGCTCGTATTGGATGAAGATAGAAGATGCCATCTGGATGAAGACTTCTGCCCGTCTGGAGGACCACTTCTTCCGGCTTGGATGAAGACTTCTCCCGGCTTCGTTGAGGACTTCTTGCCGCTTCATTGAGGACTTCTCCCAGCTTCGTTGACAATGGATGTCGGGTCTTCAAAACTGTAAGTGGATCTTTGGGGGTTAGTGTTAGGTTTTTTGAAGGGTTTATTGGGTGGGTTTTAGTTTTAGATTAGGGTTTGGGCTGAAAAAGAGCTAAATGCCCTTTTAAGGGCAATGCCCATCCAAATGCCATGGGCAATGGGGAGCTTAGGTTTTTTTAGTTAGGGTTTTATTTGGGGGGTTGGTTGTGTGGGTGGTGGGTTTTACTGTTGGGGTTTTTTTTGTATTTTTTTTTTACAGGTATAAGAGCTGATTTCTTTGGAGCAATGCCCCGCAAAAGACCCTTTTACGGGCTATTAGTAGTTTAGTTTAGGCTAGGGTTTTTTTTATTTTGGGGGGGCTTTTTTTACTATTTTGATAGGGCTATTAGATTAGGTGTAATTAGTTTATATATCTTGTAATCTGTTTTTTATTTTGTGTAATTTAGTGTTTGTTTTTTGTAATTTAAGTATTTGTATTTTATTTAGTTAATTGTATTTAATTTAGGTAATTTATTTAATTGTAGTGTAAGGTTAGGTGTTAGTGTAAGACAGGTTAGGTTTTATTTTACATGTAAATTTGTATTTATTTTAGCTAGGTAGTTAGTAAATAGTTAATAACTATTTAGTAACTATTCTACCTAATTAAAATAAATACAAACGTACCTGTAAAATAAAAATAAAACCTAAGCTAGATACAATGTAACTATTAGTTCTATTCTAGCTAGTTTAGGATTTATTTTTTAGGTAAGTATTTAGTTTTAAATAGAAGTTATTTAGTTATTAATAGTAGGTTTTATTTAGATTTATTTTAATTATATTTAAGTTAGTGGGTGTTAGGGTTAGGGTTAGACTTAGGTTTAGGGGTTAATAACTTTAGTATAGTGTCGGCGACGTTGGGGACGGCAGATTAGGGGTTAATAAATGTAGGTAGGTGGCGCCGATGTTAGGGATGGCAGATTAGGGGTTAATAATATTTAACTAGTGTTTGCGAGGCGGGAGTATGGCGGTTTAGGGGTTAATATGTTTATTATAGTGGCAGCGACGTTGGGGGCAGCAGATTGGGGTTAATAAATGTAGGTAGGTTGCAGCGACATTGGGGGCAGGAGGTTAGGGGTTAATAAATATAATGTAGGTGTCGGCAATGTTGGGGGCAGGAGATTAGGGGTTAATAATTATAATGTAGGTGTTGGCTATGTCGGGAGTGGCAGATTAGGGGTTAATAAGTATAATGTAGGTGTCAGCGATGTTGGGGGCAGCAGATTAGGGGTTAATAAGTGTAAGATTAGGGGTGTTTAGACTCGGGGTTCATGTTAGGGTGTTAGGTGTAAACATAAAATTTGTTTCCCCATTGGAATCAATTGGGCTGCGTTACAGAGCTTTACGCTTCTTTATTGCAGGTGTTAGGCTTTTTTTCAGCCAGCTCTCCCCATTGATGCCTATGGGAAAATCATGCACAAGCACGTACAACCAGCTCACCGCTGACTTAAACAGCACTGGTATTGGAGTGTGGTATGGAGCACAATTTTGCTCTACGCTTACTTCTTGACTAATAACGCCGGGTTTATGAAAACCTGTAATACCTGCGCTGTAGGGAAGTAAGCGGTGACAATAACGTGCAAGTTAACACTGCACCCCTCTTACCACAAAACTCGTAATCTAGCCGTAAGGTTGTCTTTTCAGTACATGGTGCCTCTCATTCTATGCAAATCGACAACTCTGGATCCATCAAAAGATTCCCAGACCATCATGTGTCATGATCCATGTTTGGCAGTTGGTATTAAAAAAGGAGGAACCATCCTTTGGCTTACTTGACACTGTACAGAAACCCTATGAGAATTTTTACTTTTATACTTCCTTCCCATCTTCAGTAGTCTACTGACAGTGCTTCAATGACCAGGTAAGCATCTTTTTCTTGTTTTGCAATTTTACCAATAGCTTTTTTACTGCCACTTGACCTGTCAAACCTGCAGCTCAAAGCCTTCTCTTCACAGTTGAAAGTGAGACTTGCTTGCTTCCATCATTGTGAAACTTTGCTTAAAACTGTTGTACTGTGAGCCACCTATCACACAATCCGTTGAGCCTCTGAGACTTGTCTTCTAATTCTTTTGTGGCTTGTGTCTGCAGAAAACTTTTCCTGTTAGAGCTTTCTCCAGTTTCCAAGTGTATTTTCATGGTGTAGGAAACTGTACTCCGATCACTTGACATTCTTTGCAGTTTGGCTAAAGGAATTGCCTTTATGATTAATGATTATATTTGTGTGCCTGTCTTTCATTGTTTATTGCCCTTTTTCACCATTATGAGAGCAATTTACTACTTATTGCAATACAATACTGACCAAATAATTCTAAACAGGGTGTTCTAACACAGTCTGTTTCAACAATGTTTTTATACAGACAGAAAATTTGTAAGTAATTAACAACAGAAAAAAATGGAGGTTTTCTAGTGTAGGTGTAGTTACTTAAAAAGTGTTGATTTAATAGAAGAGATTTCCTTTGCAAATACCAAATCAGTATAGGGATATCATATAAAGTACTTTCTAGACCAGAGTATCTGGGAATTGGAATATGATAGTAAATAACAGGCTGTGTAGGATGAGCGTTTTTCATCTCTAGTCAAAACGATGTGATTAATCTAGCAACAGTATATTATGTTTCAGGGTTCTTTAGTACATTGTTGCTTGGAGACAAATGGAAACAAGTTCATATTTGGAATAAGGGAATTTGTGAATAAATCCAACTAAATTATTGTATGGTAAAGCTTTGATTCAATCTGGAAAGGTAACAGGTTTATTTAAATTTGATTTTCAAAGTGAATAACAAACTATTTCACTTTGAGACCTTGAAATATGGCACCTATATGTGGGATGCTTCTGCCTAGATTATTTTGTATATGTTTGGTTACAAAGCACCACAATATACCACACTCTTTACTCTATGATCAGAGGTTTATATTACATTACAATTAGACTTGACAGTACAGAGTGATGCAGTAAATGAATGATACTGCTGTGAAGCAGTTGCAGTGTAGGTAAAATAAAGTGTGCTGAGTCTACAAGTGAGCAGCTCTCATACAATGCTTTGACAGCACTTTATAGTAGTGAAGAGCCCAGTTAGGCTAGAAATGTAATTTAGAGTTAATGCCTGTGAGATGGTTAGATACAGTATATAATTTTGGGGATAATTTACAGTTGATATACTGAGTTTCACTTCTGTTTCTTGTTCAAGAAAGTGTTTGGGGCCGTAAGTGTGGTGGTCATGGTGGTATGAGTTTGAATGGCTCATTTTATAAACTTTCTGTCTCTTACTGTACCTTATCTCATACTCATGAAACCCCTATCAGTTAACCATGCTTCTATTATTCTTTCAATTCTCACCTTAAAACTCTGCATATTCACATAAATATTCCCTCTAATCTCACAATAGCTCTAGAGCCAGACATCTCACTCCTAAGCAAGAAATACACACTCACTCCAAGCACTTTCCACCCAACCCTTCCCCACCCCCACAATCTATAGTTTATACATTTAGATAACCATTCCTTTAATTGATATAAAGTGCAATTGTTGCTTCACCTGGCTCAAGACCACAACTGTATTTTCTTTCACAAAACTGTTCTGTTCTACCTCTACTACAAACTAGCACATTGGGTTCTATTTATCAAGGTCTGTCGGACCTGATCTGACCGTGGGGATCAGGTCCGACAGACCACGCTGAATACGGCGAGCAATACGCTCGCCGTATTCAGCATTGCACCAGCAGCTCACAAGAGCTGCTGGTGCAACGTCACTGCCTGCAGACTCGCGGCCAATAGGCTGCCAGCAGGGGGGTGTCAATCAACCCGATCGTACTCGATTGGGTTGATTTCTGGCAATGTCTGTCCGCCTGCTCAGAGCAGGCGGACAGGTTATGGAGCAACGGTCTTTATGACCGCTGCTTCATAACTGCTGTTTCTGGCGAGTCTGAAGACTCGCCAGAAACAGGGGCCCTCAAGTTCCGTACGGAGCTTGTTAAATAGAGCCCTTAGCCTCAAATCACCAAACTTCAAATATAATATATCTGATTCCTCTCCCTTTATCCTGTGTCATAGATCTTTGTGTCCTTTAGGTTGTATGCTTGAGATCCGCTCAAAGTGTAGCTCGCTTTGCATAAAAGTGTATCTACTCAAGGGCAGAACTCTGCTCTCTAGGACTTTTTTGTATTGTTTGTTAAAGAAATTTGTGTAATTTGTGTAACATACTCTTGTATAACCTATCATTGTAACTCTTGTACTGCTTGTAGCTCAATAAATGTAATATACCTTTGTAAAGTGCTGCATAAAATGTTGACGCTTTATAAATAAAGGATAATAATGATAACAATAATAATAATGCTTCCTTATGGTTGCTGATAGTCTACCCCAACTGGTCTTTTGCGTTAACAGAGAATGGATGGAGAAATGACCAGGCTTCAATGGGAGTGGTGGATGTCTCAGTGGGTCTAGGGTGCCTTACCCCCAGATAGACAGGCCAAATGATACTCCAGAATACCTTAGCACCTGGCCGTGGTCAGATCGTGGCTCAGGTTGGGACACTGGTCTCTCATGATTTACCACTAACCAAGTTGGATACGTTTAGTCTGTTTTACATATGCTAAATTATTAAATAAATGTAACCAGAGATTTGTTCCCCCTGCTCATGGCTCTGCGTGTTTTTGGGTATGGTTAGTTAAATGGAAAATGAAGATGTTGAAGGGTGCACCTGGTAAAAACAGGAATAGGCATTTAATTAATTATGTATTCATTTACAAATGTAACTCAACTCCAAGTTTACTGCAAGCTGTACTATATAAAAAACAAAAAACTTGAAAACTTAAGGGAAAGTTGCTCCTTGGAGAGGTCTAAAAGCAAAGCAATTTAGCAAGGACAAGAGAGAGACACACTCAACTGAGCATGGATAAAGCTGGAAATATCTAGGACCAGGCAATTCTAATTTGCACAAGATAAACAAAGTAACCACATATGTTGTTGTTTTTTTATTTTTTTTTATAAAGCTAACTTTATAAACTAGATGTCTTAAAACATTTACTAATATACTAAGAGCTAGATTATGAGTGAAGCACAATATTGCGCTTACTCGAGCATGATAATTGCGCTCCACTCAGTAATACCAGTGCACATAAAAAATGTGCAGCGCAATGCGAATTCGGCCTCGTGTTTGCAGTCAAGTGCTCATGAGAGAACACATCCATAGGCTCCGATGGGAGCCTTGTTTTTATACTGACAGCCACAGCAAACCACCTAGCGCATCGCAGGGGGGGAATTTTGCACCATTGGGCAGCAATAAATAAAAATATATGTATATAAATGTGTGTGTGTGTATATATATATATATATATATATATATATATATATGTGTGTGTGTGTGTTTATATGTGTATATACACAAATTAACAAATAAATATATATGTATATAAGCCTATTTAAACCCTCTCCACTCAAATATCTATCTTAAAACTTGAAAAAAAAGTACTCAAATGTAATACTTAATAAAGTGTTTAACTGTGTATTTAATGTACATATTTTACATTCCAATGTTCTTCAGTTGGAAAAAAATGGTCTTTGTGTATATATATATATATATATATATATATATATATACCTGTATATATAATAGATCATTGTCATCTATGTGAAGAACATTGGAATGCAAAGTGTTCATAACTACCTTCGGGTTTAGTGTTGTAGGTCTTACGCAGTGTCAGGCTACGAGCGAGAGATAAGTGTTAGTTGTTGTTTTTTTTTAAAGCTCTCTCCATTGAAGTCTGTGAGGAGCACATATCCAAATATCCAAAGTCCAATTGTTAGCATGCAAACAATTAACTTTTAACTTATCATACGAGTGCTCACCCCCATGTAAAAAGTTTACTTTGAGCAAAAAAATAAAAATAATTAGTGCATCACTTGTTATTTGGTGCTTTAAAGGGACATAATACTCATAAGCTAAATCACTTGAAACTGATGCAGTATAACTGTAAAAAGCTGACAGGAAAATATCACCTGAGCATCTCTATGTAAAAAAAGGAAGATATTTTACCTCACAATCTCCTCAGCTCAGCAGAGTAAGTTCTGTGTAAAAAGTTATACTCAGCTGCTCCCAGCTGCAGGTAAAAACATGAAAAAATGAAGAAATGAACAGCAGCCAATCAGCATCAGCAGTGCTGAGGTCATGAACTCTTTTACTGTGATCTCATGCGATTTCAATTAACTCTCATGAGATTTAAGCTTCCTTTAAACTGAATAGGGAAATAAGATGAGAGTGCACGTAAGCTCGTCCCTTCAGCTGTCCTGGGACAGACATACTGATTTGCTGCTTAGAAGTCCTTTACAATGGGATGTGACTACTGAGGAACTTTTGAGCTAAAATATCTTTCTTTTTTACATAGAGATGTTCAGGAGATATTTTCTAGTCAGCTTTTTACAGCTATGCTGCATCACTTTCAAGTGTTTAAACATTTGGGTATTATGGCCCTTTAAATATTATGTCATTTTAAGCCAATTATTGGCCACAATACTTGTGTCACAGATGAAAAAAAAAAAAACAATAGAAGAACTCTTCTCACATTCTGTGTTGAAAAATAAAGAAAAAGGAAAAAAAGTATTTGCATTATTTATTTTGCACATTTTGGGCTACATTACAAGTGGAATGCAAAAATTAACAATTTGGTATTACAAGTGGGTGGTAAAATATTTAACAAAGAATCTGAAACTTTTGAACTGAGCCCTATAATCTTAATGGATTACACAGGGAGTAATATTAGCTCGCTCACTGAGTTTGCATTACAGGTGGAGTGTGTACTTGATTGACAGTGGATTGTGCAATGTTAAACGCAGGCAGAATTTTTGCTGTCTGCTCACTGCGAGGCTGGAGCGAACGAGGTGCATCACAGCGAACCTCGTCCGACCACCTGATAATAAATGGAGCACATTGTGTGATATTGCTATTCACAAAAATAAGTATTCTTGCGGATTTACATCTAGGCACATTGCAAAATTTCTCCTTATCTTCTTGCTGTAAGCAATGGGGTGAAAACACGACAGCAGCAGTCACAGAAAAAGTATCTACATGTTTTTCATGTCACTGTTAGAGATGTGCATTTTGTTTTGTTACAAATGCAAATTCATAATGAAAATCGGAATTAATTTACCAATAAAATTTAAAGGAAACAAAAAGAAAATTTGTCAGTATTCATTAGTTTTCTTTAAATTATTTTTAAGGGGTTAATACTTATTGAGCTCTGGAGAGTCACACTAACTAGGACCTCTTTTTCGCATAGCCCCGGCCGCAGTAACAGGAAGCTTAGCGTGGCGGCTCCCAGGGCCTGCATTAATGGAGAAGTCTTCCTATTAGCGTTGCCCAGGGTTCTGTGAAGAAGTCATGCGGGTAAGCACGCTCTATAGCATGCAAAAGGTAAGTATAAAGCTATAGGTTTACAAAAATAAATGTTAACGTTTAACGAATATTCATCAAATAGTGCAGCCAACGAATATTCAGGTAAATGCATTTCCCTTGAATAATTATTCCGAAAAAATTTGGACGAAATCTTAAAAAGGTACAATGTTACATTTTTAAAAAAGAAATAATTGCCTATTTATTTCTTGGTTATGTATCTAGTTGCTTGAATAATGCTTGAATTGAATAAAGCATATTTATTTTGCAATTATTTTTGAATAATTAGGAATAGACGTTGATAGCTTAAAGCAATTTGAAGCAAATATGCTTGAAAATATGTATCTTTTTTAATCAATCCTATTCACATAATTATGTGCAAAAAATAGTAAATAACATCATTATACAATTATTATTATTATTATTATAATTATTAACATTGCTTAGTTGTGCTATATCTATACTAGGGGGTATATTTATTAATGTGCGAGCGGACATGATACAATGTAGCGCATTTATCATTGCATCAGCAGTTCTTGTGAACTGCTGGTGCAATGCCGCCCCCTGCAGATTTGCGGCCAATCTAGCCGCTAGCAGGGGGTGTCAATCAATCCAATCGTTTGATTGGGTTGATTTCTGTCCGCGGCCTCAGAGCAGGCAGACAAGTTATGGAGCCGCGGTCTTTAGATTGATAAATCGGCCCCTAGGAGTGACATAAAACATTTTTTTTTATTCTTTATTCTCTGTTAAATGTGCTATTTCATATGTGAAAATTGTTGCTAGTGTTTACTTAAACCAGCTATAACACTTCCATCACCATGGTAATACGGCATGCAGCAAATACATCACTAATGAGAAATGTTAAAGCAAATTCTATTCATTTCTAGACACTCACATATGTCACTTTACAATTGTCCTTCCGAAGTTTTCACATAGTTACCAAGGCTGAAAAGTCTCTCTGTGTTCTGTAATGTTGGACTAAATGACAATCAGAAATAGAAAGCTACGTGGTAGTATTTTATTTATATAAATGTACAGTATATGATTTTTTTGTTCCATAAATAGAAGACATTTACCAGTTATAACATAAAAAATGTAGTTGAACACAAATGATT
Organism: Bombina bombina; assembly: GCF_027579735.1. Lineage (NCBI taxonomy): Eukaryota > Metazoa > Chordata > Amphibia > Anura > Bombinatoridae > Bombina > Bombina bombina. Next base: position 45,080,581 of record NC_069507.1, on the reverse strand, counting down.
TGCAGTTACAGAAAATATATATATAATAATAATAAATATATATATATATATATATATATATATAAAAACCCCCACTAATATGCATCTTTTCATTGGCTTTCTGGATGGGTTCAGCTAGTTCCCAGTAATGCATTTATATATATATATATATATATATATATATATATATATATATATATATATATATATATATATATATATATATTCTCTTTTTAGATTATATATGGAAAATATTCTCTCCTTATATAAGAGGCCAGATTATCTGCCGATATGGGACCTGATTCTTTAAAGCTTTTGATTAGAAGAGATCTTCTAAAAAAACATCTCTCAGTGCTATGAGGTCCTTTAACAGATTCTTTAAAAGTGCCAAAAGAAAATGCTCAGTGTGTTACAGGAATTATATCAATGTGCTATTGCTTGTCTTTATCTATGCTTTAATTCCTGCAAAAGGGTTAAACACATACTTAAATTTAGTTTCAGAACAGCAATGCATTACTGGGAACTAGCTGAACCCATCCGGAAAGCTGATGAAAAGATGCATATGTGTGTAACCACCAATTAGCAGCTAGCTCGTAGTAGTGCATTGCTGCTCTTGAGTCTATTTAGGTACGGTTTTTCACAAAGGATACCAAGAGAACAAATCCAAATCCCATCCATAAGAGTTTAATTATGCCTTTAATGTCCTTTTAAATGGGCATGAAAGTCAAAATTTAACTATCATGATTCAGGCAGAGCAAGCAGTTTTAAGAAACTTTCCAATTTACTTCCATTATCAAATTGTGCACATTTTTTTTTTTATATGCACGTTTCCGAGGCCCCAATGCCTACTGAGCATGTGCAAGAGTTCACAGTGAAAATATATTTGAGTCCCTGATTGGCTGATGGCTGTCACACAATTCAGGGGGTCGGCAAATAAAAGGAAATGTTGAAAATTGGCAGAAAAAATCTATTGCTCATTTAGAATGTTTAATAAGAGCTACTCGATTGTCTTTTTATGAAGTAATTGTTGTTTATGCCATGCTACAGTATTTATTGCGTTACCTACATTTTTGTATACAAAAGAGAAATATATATTACAGTATTATACTCAATAAAACAACAGATTAAAAAGCATATTGGAAGTACAATGTATATGTCATAATTAAAGGGACATCAAATCCAAAATGTTTATTTCATTATTCAGATAGAGAATACAATTTTAAACAACTTTCCAATTTACTTCTATTATCTATTTTGCTTCATTCTTTTGCTATCCTTTGTTGAAGAAACAGCAATGCACATGGGTGAGCCAATGACATGAGGCATTTATGTGCAGCCACTAATCTGCAGCTCCAGGGCCTACCTAGGTATGCTTTTAAACAAACGATACCAAGAGAAAAAACAAAAACAAATTAGATAATATATGTAAATTGGAAAGTTGTTCAAAATTGCATGCCCTTTCTAAACCATGAAAGAAAAAAAATTGGGTTTCATGTCTCTTTAACCCCTTAACGACCGAGGACGTGCAGGGTACGTCCTCAGAAAAAAGGCAGTTAACGCCTGAGGACGTACCCTGCACGTCCTCGGTGTGGAAAGCAGCTGGAAGCGATCCTGCTCGCTTCCAGCTGCTTTCCGGTTATTGCAGTGATGCCTCGATATGGAGGCATCCTGCAATAACCTTTTACGGCCATCCGATGCAGAGAGAGCCACTCTGTGGCCCTCTCTGCACCGGACATCGATGGCCGGTATCGTTGGTGGGTGGGAGCCGGTGTGGGAGGTGGGTGGCAGCCATCGATGGCCCTGGTCATGTGGAGCGGGGCGGGATCGTGGGCGGGTAAGTCCAGGGGAGCGCGCGGGAGCGCGCACGTGCACGAGGGGGCGGGGGCGGGCGCGTGCACGGGGAGGGAGCGGGTGGGAACCGCTACACTACAGAAAAAATGTGGGACATTTAATGTTAAAAATAAACCCCTTAGGTGTGATTTAGGTGGTGGAGGTTGGTCCGTGGGTGGGGGGGGGGGGATTGAGCTACACAACAGAAAAAAAACAAAAAGAAAATAAAAAAAAAACATTTGATTGTTCAAACTGGGTACTGGCAGACAGCTGCCAGTACCCAAGATGGCCCCCAATAAGGCTGAGAGGGAGGCTTAGAGAGCTGTTTTGGGGGGGATCAGGGAGGTTGGGGGATCCTAAACACAGCATATGTAAATATGCTTTTTTTTCTTTTCTTAAAAAAACAAAAAAACTTTTATTTTAGTACTGGCAGACTTTCTGCCAGTACTTAAGATGGCGGGGACAATTGTGGGGTGGGGGAGAGAAGGGAGCTGTTTGGGAGGGATCAGGGGGTGGGATGTGTCAGGTGGGAGGCTGATCTCTACACTAAAGCTAAAATTAACCCTGCAAGCTCCCTACAAACTACCTAATTAACCCCTTCACTGCTAGCCATAATACACGTGTGATGCGCAGCAGCATTTAGCGACTTTCTAATTACCAAAAAGCAACGCCAAAGTCATATATGTCTGCTATTTCTGAACAAAGGGCATCCCAGAGAAGCATTTACAACCATTTGTGCCATAATTGCACAAGCTGTTTGTAAATAATTTCAGTGAGAAACCTAAAATTCAGAAAAAATTAACATTTTTTTTACTTTGATTGCATTTGGCGGTGAAATGGTGGCATGAAATATACCAAAATGGGCCTAGATCAATACTTGGGATTGTCTACTACACTACACTAAAGCTAAAATTAACCCTAGAAGCTCCCTACATGCTCCCTAATTAACCCCTTCACTGCTGGGCATAATACACGTATTGTGCTCAGTGGCATTTAGCAGCCTTCTAATTACCAAAAAGCAAAGCCAAAGCCATATATGTCTGCTATTTCTGAACAAAGGGGATCCCAGAGAAGCATTTACAACCATTTATGCTATAATTGCTTAAGTTGTTTGTAAATAATTTCAGTGAGAAACCTAAAGTTTGTGAAAAAATTTGTGAAAAAGTGAACAATTTGTTTTTATTTGATCGCATTTGGCGGTGAAATAGTGGCATGAAATATACCAAATTGGGCCTAGATCAATACTTTAGGATGTCTTTGAAAAAAAAATATATACATGTCAATGAATATTCAGGGATTCCTGAAAGATATCAGTGTCCCAATGTAACTAGCGCTAATTTTGAAAAAAAGTGGTTTGGAAATAGCAAAGTGCTACTTGTATTTATGGCCCTATAACTTGCAAAAAAAAACAAAGAAGATGTAAACATTGGGTATTTCTAAAATCAGGACAAAATTTAGAAACTATTTAGCATAGGTGTTTTTTGGTGGTTGTAGAGGTGTAACAGATTTTGGGGGTCAAAGTTAGAAAAAGTGTGTTTTTTTCCATTTTTTCCTCATATTTTATAATGTTTTTTATAGTAAATGATAAGATATGATGAAAATAATGGTATCTTTAGAAAGTCCATTTAATGGCGAGGAAAACGGTATATAATATGTGTGTGTACAGTAAATGAGTAAGAGGAAAATTACAGCTAAACACAAACACCGCAGAAATGTAAAAATAGCCTTGGTCCCAAACGGACAGAAAATGGAAAAGTGCTGTGGTCATTAAGGGGTTAAAGGGACAGTATACACCCATTTTTTTATAACTGCATGTAATAGAGACTACTATAAAGTAGAATATGCACAGATACTAATATTAAAATCCAATATAAAACCTTTTAAAAAGATACTTAAAAGCTCCCAATTTAGTACTGTTTATAAGGTTAGGCTGGGACACCCACTGAAATGGGGTGGAAAGCAAAAATAGCAGACACTACCACCCTCCCCTGCATATCAAAAGACTCTTTACACAAACAGGAGCAAGCTGGAGACTGGAGACATCAGTATACATCTAAAACTTTGGGGCTCGGTTAAGAGTCTGAATATCAGCACAGTTATTTCAAAATAAGCAAAACTGTATGGGCTATACAAATAGATCACCTACAAAACATTTATGCGAAGAAAAATATAGCGTACAATGCCCCTTTAAGGTACACATTAAAACTGTATAAATAACACACATTCAAATTTAAATATGCGTTATCAACACAAGAAGCTACATTCTTCTTTCCAGTATGCAGGAAAAATCAAACACAGTCAAAATTGTATTTAATTTTATTTCTTATTGTATATTATTTCAAAACACACAATTAAAGGGACGTGCCACCCACATGTTTTCTTTTATGATTTAGAAAGATAATGCAATGTTAAACATATTTCTAATTTAGTTATATTATCTAATTTGTTTTATTCTCTTGATATTCTTTGATGAAAAGCATATCTAGATATGCTCACTAGCTGATGATTGGTTGCTGCACATAGGAGCATCATGTGATTGGCTCACCATGTACATTGCTTTTTATTCAACTAAGGATATTTAAAAAATGAACCAAAATAAATTATGGAAGTAAATTGTAATTTTGTTTACATTTCTATTCTCTATCTGAATCATGAAAGAAAGATTTTGGGTTTAGTGGCCCTTTAATTGATTTTCCTTGAAAAAGCATGTTTGTGAAACTAGAAGTGACTGCAGGTATAGGGGCCCATTTATCAAGCTTTGAATGGAGCTTGAGGGCCCGTGTTTCTGGGGAGCCTGCAGGCTCGCCAGAAACAGCAGTTATGAAGTAGCAGTCTAAAAACCGCTGCTCCATAACCTGTCCGCCTGCTCTGAGCAGGCGGACAGACATCGCCGCAATTCAACCCGATCGAGTATGATCGGATTGATTGACACCTCCCTGCTGGCAGGCGGTGTTGCACCAGCAGCTCACAAGAGCTGCTGGTGCAATGCTGAATACGGAGAGCGTATTGCTCTCCGTATTCAGCGAGGTCTGGCGGACCTGATCCGCACTGTCAGATCAGGTCCGCCAGACCTTTGATAAATATCCAAAGTAAACTGAACCAGCACATGCTGAATTGTGTGTGCTTCAAAAAATATATATTATCAGTGTCAGGTGCTCCCTGTTACATTCGCTGTCCCCTGCAAGTTTCTATATCGCACAGAGAGTCATTTCTTTTTATAGAAGCAGCTCACCACTTGTTAAGATGTCCAAAATCAGCCGTCTTTTTTAGAGTATTGTGTGTGATCTGCCCATGCGTGGGTTGGCATGATATTTTACCCTATGCTGGTGTTTTTGGGCCTATGGAGTGAAATCATTATGTTGATCCTTGCATGGGCAGACAATGCCCATTTCTGTAAAAGAAGGGGCTGAACCTTGCTGTCCTAGTGGTTGTTGAGCTTTTTCTTGCAGAATGTATTAAAGCTACCTGGAATAGAGAATCACAGCACAGAAATGCTTACATGTCTTTTTTTCTATCAGTGCAATACATGCATTGCATATTTTGAGACAGATTAACCAGATTATATTTGTAAGTATCAAGGACAGTTTGTGTTGCACAAGTACATATTCTAGCCTTAATTTTTTACTTTAAAGGGACAGTCAAAACCAGAATGTTTGTTGTTTTAAAAGATAGATAATCCCTTAATTACCCATTCCCCAGTTTTGCATAACCAACACAGTTATAATTATACATGTTTTACCTCTGTAATTACCTTGTATCTAAGCCTCAGCAGACTGCCCCCTTATTTCAGTTCTTTTGACAGACTTACATTTTAGCCAATCAGTGCTCACTCCAGAGTAAATTCACGTGCATGAGCTCAATGTTATCTATATGAAACACATGAACTAATGCCCTCTAGTGGTGAAAAACTGTCAAAATGCATTTAGATTAGAGGCGACCTTCAAGGTCTAAGAAAATTGCTTATGAACCTCCTAGGTTTAGCTTTCAACTAAGAATACCAAGAGAACAAAGCAAAATTGGTGATAAAAGTTAATTGGAACGTTGTAAAGTTTTTTTGGACTTGACTGTCCCTTAAAATCTCCAAGAGCACTAAAGTTTCCAGCGCAATTATATGTTGCACTCACTTGTAATATGAGTGATTATAGCGCACCCTGTGCTATCTATTGAAAGTTTACGGTGTGCTAAAAAATGTTGGCTGTGTTACAATTCTATGTTAAATATTCGAAAATAAAAAAAACTGTCAAATTAAAATCATTTTCCAATAAGGGTTAAATGTGATGTCACATGACTGCTCGATTCCAGGGCATCTTCTCTGAGGAGTTAAATTTTCAGCTTTGCCCAACACCTGGTCATGGTCATCTAATGGTTAAACAGAGACCTGGAGAGGCCTAAGAGCCATTGTGTCCCACCCACACCCACTGTGAAATTTGTTGGAGCATTGGTGATGATCTGGGGGTACTTCAGCATGGCAGAAATTGGGCAGATTTATCTTTTTGAAGGATGCATGAATCAAGCCCTTACAAGGTTATCCTGGGAGAAAACTTGCATCCTTCTGCTCTGACAATGTTCCCCAACTCTGAGGATGGGTTTTCCTGCAGGACAGTGCTTCATTCCACACAGCCAGGTCAATCAAGGTGTGGCTGGAGGACCACCAGATCAAGACCCTGTCATAGCCAGTCCAATCTTCAGACCTGAACCTCATTGAAAACCTCTGGAGTGTGATCAAGAGGAAGATGGATGGTCTAAAGCCATCAAACAAAGCCAAGCTCCTTGAATGTTTGCACCAGTAGTGGCATAAAGTCCCCCAACAGTAATGTAAAAGACACATGAAAGCTGTGATTGAAAATTAGGGTTATTCCACAAAATATTGATTTCTGAAATCTTGCTAAGTTAAAACATTAGTATTGTGTTTAAAAATAAATCTGAATTTGTTTCCTTTGCATTATTTGAGGTCTGAAAACACTGCATCTTTTTTGTTATTTTGACCGGCTGTTATTTTCTGCAAATAAATGCTCTACATGACAATATTTTTACTTGGGAGAAATGTTGTCAATAGTTTATCAAATAAAAAAAAATGTTAATTTTACTAAAAAAAATACCTAAAAATAGTAAAACCAGAGAAACTGATAACCAATTTTGTTTTGTTCTCTTGGTATTCTTAGTTGAAAACTAAACCTAGGAGGTTCATATGCTAATTTCTTAGACCTTAAAGGCTGCCTCTTATCTGAATGCATTTTGACAGCTTTTCACCACTAGAGGGTGTTAGTTTATGTGTGTCATATAGATAACATTGTGCTCACACACATGGAGTTACCTAGGAGTCAGCACTGATTGGCTAAAATTTAAGTCTGTCAAAAGAACTGAAATAAGGGGGCAGTTTGCAGAGGCTTAGATACAAGTGTATTAATATAACTGTGTTGGTTATGCAAAATTAGGGAATGAGTGATAAAGGGATTATCTATCTTTTAAAACAATAACAATTCTGGTGTAGACTGTCCCTTTAAGTATAGTGCCATTTGATTGTCCCTGTTACATTTTACACAGGGATTGTTTAAGTCCTTTTCTACTTCTGACCCTGACTGGTCAAAAAGGATAAGATAAACGCAGCAGGGCTTTTAAAGATTTTATCATTTGTTAATTTATCATATACTTAAGGGAATTTGCTTTAATGTACTGTACTTTTAAATGAATAGAATTATCCTGTTTAATTGAAAATCACTATAAATGTTATACTCTGCGACGGCATCAGAACAAACCTTCCATGGGAGCCTATGCAAGCGTGCTCTTAAACTTGTAATATCAGCACACATTAGCACACGCTGGTATTACAAAGTGGAGCGCAAATATCGCTTTAGCTAAAGCCATATTTTGCGCTCCACTTGTAATCTGGCCCACAATATTTATCTGGGGCTGGTGGTAGAGAATGAATTGTGTACAAGTCTGGGGTGAGGTGACATTTGAGGTTATGAAACAGTCAATTGGCCCCAATGCATCTGTTTCCCGCGGGCCTTCAGGCTCGCCGGAAACAGGAGTTTAGAAGCAGCGGTCTTAAGATCGCTGCTCCTTAACTCATACGCCTTCTCTAAAGCTGAGAACAGCAATCCGCCCAATTGTGTACAATCGGATTGATTGACACCCCCTACTAGCGGCCGATTGGCTGCAAATCTGCAGGGGGTGGCATTGCACAAGCAGTTCACCAGAACTGCTTGAGCAATGTTAAATGCCGACAGCATATGCTGTCGAAATTTAGCAATGTCTGGCGGACATGATACGCTACAGCGGATCATAACCACCAGACATTGATAAATCGGCACCCATATCTCAATCATGAAATAAACAAATTTGGGTTTCATGTCTCTTTATTTTTAAATACATATGCTTATATATCTCGGTCTTCATGTGATAACTGCACCCAAATCAATGTGTCTCAGATGTAAATATCTTTATTTGCACAGTACTTTAAGCTAAATGCATGTTTAGCTCTAGAGTTAGATATTTTGTAACGCTGTGTGGTTCCAGCATGACATGATTAAAACTTTATTAGTTATGTGACTCCCTGTCAGCTGAATAAAAATGCTATCTGCGGTATCTGAATTTAAATTCTCATACCTTCAGCAATCACCTGTCTACAGTAAAACTCATTAGCAGTGTCTTCATATTTTGCCAATCAAAATTAAGCAGGCAAACAGCAAAATTAATTAGTAGCATGTTTTCACTGCTAAATTAAAAAAAAAAAAAACACAAACATTTTATGACATTACATCTTAAATGAGGGTTGATATTGTAATACAAAATGCTTAAAGGGAAATGAAACCCACAATTTTTATTTCATAATTCAGAAATAGGATACAATCTTTAATTCTATTATATAATTTCCTTTGGTCTCTTGCTATCCTTTATTGAAGGTAGGCCCAGGAGCTAGCTGCTAATTGGTGACTGCTCATACATGCCTCTTGCCATTGGCTTAGCAATTTTGTTTATCTAGCTCCCAGTAGTGCACTGTTGCTCCTTCAATAAAGGATTACCAAGATAATGAAACAACATTGATAATAGTAGTTAATTGTAAAGTTGCTGTATGCTCTTTTTTTAAATCATAAAAGAAAAGATGTTTTTTATGTCCTATTAACTATCACCTAGATTACGAGTTTTGAGTTCTATAGGGAAAGTAAAGAACACACCAAAAGTCGCGTTATTTAACCCCCTATAGCGCTGCCATTACAAATTTAAAAAAGCATGGTTTGCGCGGGCGATATGGAGATTTTGCGATCCATATGGCACCAAAAACAAGCAGTGTTTTGACGTGCTTGTGCACGCTTTCGCCCATAGACATCAATGGGAGACTAAATACACACAGAGAGAAGCACACTCACAGGAAAGAACCACACTCACAGGAACGAACCACACTCACAGGAACGAACCACACTCACAGGAACGAACAACTGGCTCAATACTATTGTTAGCCTGTTCTATGGCGATTTACGACCTGGGTGCAGCTTCTTTTAGCCCAGTAATGCTTTTCACAGAGGCCCAATCTGGGGTTGCTGTGTTCCTTGTTCAGAGAGGAATTGCCTGGTATTTCAGAGCTGGAATGACCGTAATAGGCGGGATCAGACTGATATACTACAGGAAAGTTCTACTCTGTGAAAAGCATTACTGGGCTAAAAGAAGCTGCACCCAGGTGGTAAATCGCCATAGAACAGGCTAACAATAGTATTGAGCCAGTTGTTCGTTCCTGTGAGTGTGCTTCTCTCTGTTTGTATATAGAGATCAATGGGGAGAGCTGGCAAAAAAAAAAGTCTAACACCTGTGATCGCGGAAAACAAAAGCTCCGTAACGCAGCCCCATTGATGTCTATGGGGAAAAAGAAAATACAGTTTAAACCTAGCACCCTAACATAAACCCCGAGTCTAAACACCCCTAATCTGCTGCCCCTGACATTGCCGATGCCTACGTACAGTTATTAATCCCTAATCTGCCGCTGCCAAATAAATACAATTATTAACCTATAATGTTCTGCTGCCGATATTGCCGCCACTATACTAAAGTTATTAACCCCTATTCCATGGCACCCCAACATGGCTGCAACTATATTAAAGTTATTAACCCCTATTCCGCTGCTCCCCGACATTGCTGCAACTAAATAAAGTTATTAACCCTTAAACCTCTGGCATCCCACATCACTACCACTAAATAAACCTATTAACCCCTAAATCGCCAGCCCTCCACATCGCAACAACATAAATTAAACTCTTAACCCATAACCCTAACATAACCCTAACGTAACCCTAACCCTAGCCCTAAACCCCCTAACTTTAATATAATTAAAATAGAGCTAAATTAAACTTATAATTATTAACTAAATAAACCCATTAACCCCTAAACCGCCAGCCCCCCACATCGCAACAACCTAAATTAAACTATATTAACCACTAAACCTAACCCTAACGTAACCCTAATCCTAACCCTAACACCCCCTAACTTTAACATAATAAAATTAGATCTAAATTAAATTTACAATTATTAACTAAATAATTCCTATTTAAAACTAAATACTTATCTGTGAAATAAAACCTAAGGTAGCTACAATATTACTAATAGTTACATTGTATCTAGCTTAGGTTTTATTTTTATTTCACAGGTAAGTTTGTATTTTTTTAACTAGGTAGACTAGTTAGTAAATAGTTATTAACTATTTACTAACTACCTAGCTAAAATAAATACAAACTTACCTGTGAAATAAAACCTAACCTGCCTTAGACTAAAACCTAACATTACAAAAAAAAAAATATCCAAACAAAAAAAATGATTCCTATTCTATACCTTTTTTTTTTTAAAAAAACACCCCAAAATAAAGAGCCTAATCTAGAATAAACTACCAAGGGCCCTTAAAAGGGCCTTTTGAAGGGCATTGGCCTGAGTTAAACAGCTCTTTTGCTCCAAAGAAAAAAAATACAAACATCCCCTAACACTATACAAACCACCACCCTTCAAACCCACAAAATAAAAAAAACTATCTAAAAAAATAAGCTACCCGTTGCCCTGAAAAGGGCATTTGTATGGGCATTGCCCTTAAAAGGGCATTTAGCTCTTTTACTGCCCAGACCCTAAACTATTTTGGGTTTTTTTTTTTTTTTTTAAAGGGTATTAGAATTGGAATTATCTTTCACCTAGATTACGAGTTTTGCATTAGAGGCTATGCGGTGCTAACGAGCAGTTTTGTCTCACCATTCACTTACATGCAGCGCTGGTATTACGAGCTTTCAGAAACCCGTTGTTAAAAGACAAGAAGTGAGCGTTGAGCAAAATTTTGCTCATTACTGCACTCCAATACCAGCACTGCTTAAGTCAGCGGTGAGCTGGTCGTAAGTGCTCATGCACGATTTCCCCATAGGAATCAACTGAGAGAGCCGGCTGAAAAAAAGTCTAACACCTGCAAAAAAGCAGCGTAAAACTCAGTAACGCAGCCCCATTGATTCCTATGGGGAAATAAAATTTATGTCTACACCTAACACCCTAACATGAACCCCGAGTCTAAACACCCCTAATCTTACACTTATTAACCCCTAATCTGCCGCCCCGACATTGCGACACCTGCATTATATTATTAATCCCTAATCTGCCGCTCCGGACACCGTCGCCACCTACATTATACTTATGAACCCCTAATCTGCTGCCCCCAACATCGCAGACACCTAAATTATAATTTGTAACCCCTAATCTGCTGCCCCCAATGTCGCCGCAACCTACCTACACTTTTTAACCCCTAATCTGCTGCCTCTAACATCGCCACCACTATAATAAACATATTAACCCCTAAACTGCTGCACTCCTGCCTCGCAAACATTAGTTAAATATTATTAACCCCTAATCTGTCGCACCAACATCACCGCCACTATATTAAAGTTATTAACCCTAAACCTAAGTCTAACCCTAAACCTAACACCCACTAACTTAAATATAATTTTAATAAATCTAAATAAATATTCCTATCATTAACTAAATTATTCCTATTTAAAACTAAATACTTACCTATAAAATAAACCCTAAGCTAGCTACAATATAACTAATAGTTACATTGTAGCTATCTTAGGGTTTATTTTTATTTTACAGGCAAGTTTGTATTTATTTTAACTAGGTAGAATAGTTATTAAATAGTTATTAACTATTTAATAACTACCTAGTTAAAATAAAGACAAATTTACCTGTAAAATAAAACCTAACTTAAGTTACACTAACACCTAACACTACACTATAATTAAATAAATTAACTAAATTAAATACAATTACCTAAATTAAATAAGCTAAAGTACAAAAAACCCCCCACTAAATTACAGAAAATATTGAACAAATTACAGATATTTAAACTAATTACACCTAATCTAATAGCCCTATTAAAATATAAAAGCCCCCCCAAAATAAAAACACCCTACCCTTATTTAAACTACCAATAGACCTTAAAAGGGCCTTTTGCGGGGCATTGCCCCAAAGTAATCTGCTCTTTTACCTGTAAAAAAAAATACAAACAACCCCCCCAACAGTAAAACCCACAACCCACACAACCAACCCCCCAAATAAAATACTATCTAAAAAAACCTAAGCTCCCCAATTGCCCTGAAAAGGGCATTTGGATGGGCATGGCCCATCCAAATTAGATTAGCTGTAATTAGTTTAAATATCTGTAATTTGTTTATTATTTTCTGTAATTTAGTGTTTTTCTTTTTTTTTTTTACTTTAGCTAATTTAATTTAGTTAATTTATTTAATTATATTGTAGTGTTAGTGTAACTTAGGTTAGGTTTTATTTTACAGGTAAATTTGTCTTTATTTTAACTAGGTAGTTATTAATTAGTTAATAACTATTTAATAACTATTCTACCTAGTTAAAATAAATACAAACTTGCCTGTAAAATAAAAATAAACCATAAGATAGCTACAATGTAACTATTAGTTATATTGTAGCTAGCTTAGGGTTTATTTTATAGGTAAGTATTTAGTTTTAAATAGGAATAATTTAGTTAATGATAGGAATATTTATTTAGATTTATTTAAATTATACTTAAGTTAGTGGGTGTTAGGGTTAGACTTAGGTTTAGGGGTTAATAACTTTAATATAGTGGGGGCAGCAAATTAGGGGTTAATAAATGTAGGTAGGTGGCGGCGATGTTAGGGACAGGAGATTAGGGGTTAATGATATTTAACTAATGTTTGCGAGGCGGGAGTGCGGCGGTTTAGGGGTTAATATGTTTATTATAGTGGCGGCGACGTTGGGGGCGGCAGATTAGGGGTTAAAAAGTGTAGGTACGTTGCAGCAACATTGGGGGCGGCAGATTAGGGGTTAATAAATATAATGTAGGTGTCGGCGATGTTGGGGGCAGCAGATTAGGAGTTCATAAATATAATGTAGGTGGCGGCAGTGTCCGGAGCGGCAGATTAGGGGTTAATTTTTTTTTTATAGTGTTTACGATGCGGGAGGGCCTCGGTTTAGGGTTTAAAAGGTAATTTATGGGTGTTAGTGCACTTTTTAGTACTTTAGTTATGAGTTTTATGTTACGGCGTTGTACCATAAAACTCTTAACTTCTGACTTTTAAATGCGTTAGGGATCTTGACAGGGTAGGGTGTACCGCTCACTTTTTGGCCTCCCAGGACAGACTCGTAATACCGGCGCTATGGAAGTCCCATAGAAAAAAGACTTTACGAAGTTTATGTTAGTCGTTTTGCGGTAAGGCCAAAGAAGTGTGCATTGCCCCTAAACCTGCAAGACTCGTAATACCAGCGGGCGTAAAAAAGCAGTGTTAGGACCTCTTATCGCTGCTTTTTTACCCTAACGCACAATGTGTAATCTAGCCGTTAATTTTTTTTAGATAATTTCAATTGTTTTTTTTTTTGTAATGGTAGTTTTTTTTATTTTTTGTAATGTTAGGTTTTAGTGTAAGGCAGGTTAGGTTTTATTTCACAGGTAAGTTTATATTTATTTTAGCTAAGTAGTTAGTAAATAGTTAATAACTATTTACTAACTAGCCTACCTAGTTAAAATAACTACAAACTTACCTGTGAAATAAAAATAAAATCTAAGCTAACTACAATGTAACTATTAGTTATATTGTAGCTACCTTAGGTTTTATTTCACAGGTAAGTATTTAGTTTTAAATAGGAATTATTTAATTAATAATTGTAAATTTAATTTAAATCTAATTCCATTATGTTAAAGTCAGGGGGTGTTATGGTTAGGGTTAGGTTTAGGGTTAGGGTTACGTTAGGGTTAGGTTTAGGGGTTAATATATTTTAATCTAGGTTGCTGCGATGGGGGGGCTGGCGGTTTAGGGGTTAATAGGTTAATTTAGTTAATAATTGTAACTTTAATTTAGCTCTAGTTTAATTATGTTAAAGTTAGGGGGTGTTAGGGTTAGGGTTACGTTAGTGTTAGGGTTATGTTAGGGTTAGGTTTAGGGGTTACTAGTTTAAATTAGTTTATTGTGATATGGGGGCTTTTGGTTTAGGGGTTAATAGTTTAGTTTAGTATATTTCGTTGTGGGGGGCTTGCAGTTTAGGGGTAATAGGTTTAGTATAGTGACGGCGGTGTAGGGCTTAATAACTCTAGTGTAGTGGGGCAATGTGGGCAGACAGCAGATTAGGGGTTAATAATATTTAAATAGTGTTTGCGGTGTGGGAGCGCGGCGGTTTAGGGGTTAACAACTTTAATATAGTGGTGAGGATATCAGGGAGCGGTGGAATAGGGGTTAGTATTTTTTTAAAGTGGTGGCGATATCAGGAGCGGCAGATTAGGGGTTAAAAACTTTAAAATAGTGTTTGCGATGTGGGCCTCGGTTTACGGGTTAATAGGCAGTTTATGGGTGTTAGTGCACTTTTTAAAACAGTTTTTTGTTACAGCTTTGTAGCGTAAAACTCATAACTACTGACTATAGATGGTGTTACGGATCTTGTCGTTTTAGGCTGTAATGCTCGCTTTTTAGCCTGATCGCAAAACTCGGAATCCCATGAAAAAAACTTCATTTTTAGGAGTGCGGTACTGACGTTGCGTTACAGGCTAAAAGGCTTGCGGTACAGCTATATCGACAAGACTTGTAATGACTGCGTTAGGGAAAATGATGCGTTATGGGCCACAACGCTGCTATTTGACTTATAACGCACAACTCGTAATCTACCTGTATGTGTTGTAAAACGTAAAATTATGCAATATACTTTCATTACCTATTTTGCCTCCTATTCCTGAAATTTGAATTTAAGGATTATGGGTTATCCAATTCTGAGAATTGGAATTGCACATTTCAGACTTCACAAGCCTAACCTGGTTAGATATCTGTTGCTAATTGTACTCAACAGTGGTGATAAGATAATGCTGTAAAAACAACGGCACTTTTGGTAGCGAAATAACAGCCACTAGCTTTTTCTACTCCAGTAACAAGACTAGACTGGCATAAGGCAGTGTTTGGCCATTGAAAAACAATTCTAACAAACAAGGTATTTGTGTATTCAGGATGTTTTACACTTGGCTAATATGCTAAATGGACATTAAGCTGCAGGGCACAACTAGATATACTATAAATATATATATATATATATATATATATATATATATGCCTGTAAAGGACACTACTATAAAGAATAAGATGCACAGATACTGAATCGTGATGTCGCAAATAGTTCGCCGGAGAATAGTTTGCGGCAGGCGAACATATGCGATGTTCGGTCTGCCCCCTATTCGTCATCATTGAGTAAACTTTGACCCTGTACCTCACAGTCAGCAGACACATTACAGCCAATCAGCGGCAGACCCTCCCTCTCAGACCCTCCCACCTCCTGGACAGCATCCATTTTAGATTAATTTGGAAGCTGCATTTTTAGTGAGAGGAGGGACAGTGTAGCTGCTGCTGATTTAATAGGGAAATCGATAGCTAGGCTAGTGTATTCAGTGTCCACTACAGTCCTGAAGGACTCATCTGATCTCTGCTGTAAGGACAGCACCCCAAAAAGCCCTCTTTAGGGCTAGAACATCAGTCTGTTTTTTTTTTTTTTTCCTGTGTAATCTAATTGCAGTTGCCTGCCTGCCAACGTGTGTGTCAGGCTCACAGCGTATACTGTGTCCACTTGCCCAGTGCCACCACTCATATCTGGTGTAACAGTAGTGTACATTTAAAAAAAAAACACTTTTTTGACTGTGAAGGCAGATGGGGAGGGTTAGAGATCTGTTTTGGGGGGGGATCAGGGAGGTTGGGGGCTAAGGGGGGATGCTACACCACAGCATATGTTAAAAACCTTTTATTTTAGTACTGGCAGACTTTCTGCCAGTAGTTAAGATGGTGGGGACAATTGTGGAGTGGGGGAGGGAAGGGAGCTGTTTGGGAGGGATCAGGGGGTCTGATGTGTCAGGTGGGAGGCTGATCTCTACATTAAAGCTAAAATTAACCCTGCAAGCTCCCTACAAACTACCTAATTAACCCCTTCACTGCTAGCCATAATACACGTGTGATGCGCAGCAGCATTTAGCGGCCTTCTAATTACCAGAAAGCAACGCCAAAGTCATATATGTCTGCTATTTCTGAACAAAGGGGATCCCAGAGAAGCATTTACAACCATTTGTGCCATAATTGCACAAGCTGTTTGTAAATAATTTCCGTGAGAAACCTAAAATTATTTTTTAAATTTGATCGCATTTGGCGGTGAAATGGTGGCATTAAATATAGCAAAATGGGCCTAGATCAATACTTTGGGTTGTCTACTACACTACACTTAAGCTAAAATTAACTCTACAAGTTCCCTACATGCTCCCTAATTAACCCCTTCACTGCTGGGCATAAAAAATGTGTAGTGCGCAGTGGCATTTAGCAGCCTTCTAATTACCAAAAAGCAACGCCAAAGCCATATAAGACTGCTATTTCTGAACAAAGGGGATCCCAGAGAAGAATTTACAACCATTTATGCCATAATTGCATAAGTTGTTTGTAAATAATTTCTGTGAGAAACCTAAAGTTCGTGAAAAAGTGAACAATTTTTTTTTATTTGATCGCATTTGGAGGTGAAATGGTGGCATGAAATATACCAAAATGGGCCTAGATAAATACTTTGGGTTGTCTACTACACTACACTTAAGCTAAAATTAACTCTACAAGCTCCCTACATGCTCCCTAATTAACCCCTTCACTGCTGGGCATAAAACACGTGTGGTGCGCAGTGACATTTAGCAGCCTTCTAAATGGTGGCATGAAATATACCAAAATGGGCCTAGATCAATACTTTGGGATTTCTTCTAAAAAAAAATATATACATGTCAAGGGATATTTAGGTATTCCTTACAGATATCAGGGTTCCAATGTAACTAGCACTCATTTTGAAAAAAAGTGGTTTTGAAATAGCAAAGTGCTTCTTGTATTTATTTCCCTATAACTTGCAAAAAAAGCAAAGAACATGTTAACATTGGGTATTTCTAAACTCAGGACAAAATTTATAAACTATTTAGCATGGTTGTTTTTTGGTGGTTGTGTGTTTTTTTCCATTTTTTCCTCATATTTTATAATATTTTTAATAATAAGTTATAAGATATGATGAAAATAATGGTATCTTTAGAAAGTTCATTTAGTGGCGAGAAAAACGGTATATAATATGTGTGGGTACAGTAAATGAGTAAGAGGAAAATTACAGCTAAACACAAACACCGCAGAAATGTAAAAATAGCCCTGGTCCTTAAGGGAAAGAAATTGAAAAATGGCCTTGGTCCTTAAGGGGTTAAAAAAAACCTAGAAATTTGACTGTGAAATAATAGCAGTCAGTTTCCTTCACGCTTGTGTGTTTCAGGGCCTGCCAGGGCACAGTGTCACACCAGTGCAACTCATATCTGGTGTAACAGTAGTGTACATTAAAAAAAAAAAAAAAATACAATTTTGACTGTAATAGATTGAATAGCAGTTAGTTGTCTGCAAGCGTGTCTGTCAGGCCTACAGCGTTTACTCTGCCAACTTCTGCCAGTGCACAGTGCCACTCATATCTGTTGTCACAGTAGCTTGCACGCATAGTGCCACTAATCGAAAAAAAAATGACAGGCAGAGGCAGGCCACCCCGCAGGGGCCATCGTGGTCGTGCTGCTGTGATTCCCTTTGGCCCTAGAATAATGCCCAGTGTTCAGAGGCCACATACCCTGAACTTGAAAAGTTCTGAAGACATAGTTGACTGACTAACACAGGACACCCAATCGTCTACAGCTTCCGCTCGGAACCTTGACGCACCATCCTCCTCCAGCTTAGCTTCGGGCACCTCTCAACTTACCACTCGCCCACCTGCCGCCACCACCAACACTAGCACCACAGCCGCTTCACTTGATCTGTCAGAGGAGTTATTTACACATCAGTTGGAAGAAATGAGTCATGCGCAACCATTATTGCCAGAGGATGTAAATAACAGGGATATGTCTCAGTCAGGCAGCATTACATACATGGACGTACGGTGTGATGATGATGATGTTGTACCCGCTGCAGGAGTTTGGTCTGTCACTGTGAAGCGGGCATAACCCTTACACTACCTGATCAATACAACATCATACCTGATGTTTTAAAGCACGTTATTCCAAACAATTTAGGAATGTTAGGTGATTTATGCCCTTTATGGATTAAAACCAGACTCTGTATCAACTATGTAATTTTCCATTGGAGTTTTGCCATGGATCCCCCTCCGGCATGCCACAGTCCAGGTGTTAGTCCCCTTGAAACAACTTTTCCATCACTATTGTGGCCAGAAAGAGTACCTGTGGGTTTTAAAATTCGCCTGCCTATTGAAGTCTATGGCGGTTCGCCCGGTTCGAAAACTTTTGCGGAAGTTCGCGTTTGCGAACCCAAATTTTATGTTCGCGACATCACTAATACTGATATAAAAATCCAGTATAAAACTGTTTAAAAACGTACTTAGAAGCTCTCAGTTTAGCTCTGTTGAAAAGAAAGTTGGAAAGCCCACTGTAAGTGGGAAATAAGACACTCCCCTTCCCTCTCTTTTGCATATGAAAAGGCCCTTTACACAAATAGAAACAAGCTTGAGTATGTATACGTCGGTATTCTCCTAAAACTTTTAGGCTTGGTTAGGAGTCTGAAAATCAGAGCAATGTTATTTAAAAATAAGCAAAACTATACATTTAAAAAAACAAAAAAAACTTTATGGGCTATATAAATAGATCATCTACAAAACATTTATGCAAAGAAAAAATGAGTGTATAATGTCCCTTTAAGTATTCTCACATCCTGTGAAGGAAGCAATAAGCAGTAACCAATCAGGGTTGTTGCTGGGTTTCTGACAGCTGTACCATGTACTTTGGGTTAGCGTGCATGACAAAGAGCAGGAATTCTATGTTTTTGCAGCCACTACACTGATGATTAAAGGGACACTCAAGTCAAAATAAACTTTTATGATTCAGATAGAGCAGCAGTTTTAAGACACTTTGCAATTTCATTATTACATTTTGCACAGTCTTTTTATATTCACACTTTTTGGGGAACAATATTCTACTGAGCATGTGCACAAGCTCACAGGGTAAACGTATACTAGTTTGTGATTGGCTGATGACTGTCACATGATACAGGGGTCTGGAAAACTGGAAGTAAAATGAAATTTGTCAGAAAAAAATCTACTGCTTATTTGAAATTCAGAGCAAGTGCTATTGCATTGTATTTTTTATTATGTTCTTGTTAATTATGTAATTCTACTGCATTGAGTGGTCCTTTAAGGGCTTTTTAATATAACTTTTACACTGTGTAAAAAAAAAAACTTTAAAAATGTAGAATTTCTTCTCTTTGTTATACAAGTTAAAGGGCCACTAAACCCAAAATCTTTCTTTCATGATTCAGATAGAGAATACAAATTTAAACATTACAATTTACTTCTATTATTTATTTTGCTTCATTTTTTAGATATCCTTAGTTGAAGAAAAAGCAATGCACATGGGTGAGCCAATCACACGAGGCTTTTATGTGCAGCAACCAATCAGCAGCTACTGAGCATATCTAGATATGCTTTTCAGTAAAGAATATCAAGAGAATAAAAGAAATTAGATAATAGAAGTAAATTAGAAAGATGTTTAAAATGCATTTTCTTTCTAAATCATGAAAGAAAAAATTTGGGTTTCATGTCCCTTTAATCTTAAGTGCAGGATACAGCTGCCATATACCCAGCAACATCACTAATATATGATGGTGCAAAAATACATTCAGAGCTTCTACAATTGGCACCTGTAGGGGTTTAAAATAGGAGATTGTCTTTAAAGACAGCTGCAATCACAGGAGGAAAACAACAGCATGGTAATCAGTAACTCAACAGTATTGTAGTTTTCCCCAGCAATTTAACCCCTTCCTGCCACTAGGATGTTCTATTTGTTAATGCAACTTTGCAAACATGAGAGTGCAAACTTTTTACTTTTAACTAATACAAGCACAAATCTCAGAGTACAAACAAATTACTGTTTTAACGCTTGAATTTGAGTGCAAACTACCGCTCCACTCGTAATATAGTCCTGTGTGCATAGCTGTTTTTTATATTGTCAATTATATAGGGTTAATGAGACATTTCTGCATGTTTGGACGAGGTTTTTTGGGTCAGTTATTGGATGTAGATCCAGAATTATAGACAGTTTCCAGTCTTGAGATTGATATGCAAATGTAGTATTCTCAGCTTCACATATTTTGCCTTCCTTTCTTACAATTTCCTAATTCATATGATTCATGCCTGTTTCAGTTTGTTAGTCAACTGAGTTAAATACATGTTTATACATTTTACTCACGCAAAGCATAAAAAAGCCAATGGGAAAGCATATTAATATGGAAAATTCAGAAATTAATTATGGCTGTTGACCTATTTCCTTTTATTTTCAGTTAAAATTTTATAATGTCCAAACACTTACTGCAATCATGAACCAACATACTGACTGTGACTCTATAGACTGTTCATTTGGTTGCATGTTGTGTTGGTGGTTTATGTGCAGTGCCATCTATTAGTTGTACTGGCGAGGCATAAGTCTTAGGGGGATATCTATCAAGCCGTCAACTTTGTTGCATTCAACGGCACCAATACGCTCGCCTAACATCGCGGCCCGGACCTGAATACGCTCTCCATATTTATAAAAAAAGTGAGCAAAAAGCCACGCACCAAGTACGGGGCGATGAGCATTGGACTGTTGTTAACTAACAGTCATTGATCTCGCTGCTATTTGGCTTATACCAACTTTATTTATACCCTGTTACTAAACACCGCCACTATACTAAAATGTTTAACCCCTATCCCGCCGCTCCCGGACCCCACCGCAACTAAATAAAAGTATTAACCCCTATTCTGCCGCTCCCGGACCCTGCTGCAACTAAATAAACATATTAACCCCTAAACCCCTGGCCTCCCACATCATTACCACTAACTAAACCTATTAACCCCTAAACCGCCAGCCCCCCACATTGTCATAAACTAAATTAAGCTATTAACCCCTAAACCTAACAACCCCCTAACTTTACATTAAAATTACAACATCCCTATCTTATAATAAATTAAAACTTAACCTGTAGAATTAAATTAAACTATATTAAACTATTAATTAACCTACCCTAACTATTATACTAAAATTACATTAAACTACCAATTAAATTAACTCTATTACATATTAAAAAACCCTAACCCAAATTATTTAAATTATACTATTAAAAATTACTTAATTACAAAAAACAAACACTAAGTTACAAAAAACCCCCACTAAGTTACAAAAACAAACAAACCACAGTATCAAAAATAAAAATTAATTACACCTAATCTAATAGCCCTATCAAAATAAAAAAGCCCCCCAAAATAAAAAAAAACATAGCCTACAATAAACTACGAATGGCCCCAAATAAATCAGCTCTTTTACCTGTAAAAAAAATACAAACACCCCCCAACAGTAAAACCCACCACCCAACCCCCCCAAATAAAAACTCTATCTTAAATACCTAAGCTCCCCATTGCCCTGAAAGGGGCATTTGTATGGGCATTGCTCTTAAAAGGGCATTTAGCTCTAAAAATAAAACCCACCCAAAAAAACCTTAAATAAACTTAACACTAACCCTCGACGATCCACTTACAGTTTTTGAAGTTCCGCTTGAAGGATCCATCCAGTCGGCAAAAAGTCTTCATTCGGGAGGCAAGAAGTCTTCATCCGGATGGCCTCTTCCATCTTCATCCAGCTGGCAAAATCCTTATCCATGCGGCCTCTTCTATCTTCATTCATCTGGCACGAAGCGAGTTCATCCTGAAGACATCCGGCGCAGAGCGGGTCCATCCTGAAGACATCCGGCGAGGAGCTCCTCTTCAATACGGTCTCCGCCGTAAACTGTATCTTGAATGCAAGTGACGTCATCCAAGATGGCGTCCCTTGCATTCCTATTGGGTGAAAGCCAATAGGATTAGAGTTGCTAAAATCCTATTGGCTGTTCCAATCAGCCAATAGGATTTGAGCAGCTCTAATCCTATTGGCTGTTCCAATCAACCAATAGGATTTAAGCAGCTCTCATCTTATTAGCTGTTCCAATCAGTCAATAGGATGAGAGCTTAATATAGTTTAATTTAATTCTACAGGTAAGTTTTAATTAGATAGGGATGTTGTAATTTTAATGTAAAGTTAGAAGGTTGTTAGGTTTAGGGGTTATTAGCTTAATTTAGTTTGTGGAGATGTGGGGGGGCTGGTGGTTTAGAGGTTAATAAGTTTAGTTAGTGGTAGTGATGTGGTAGGCCAGGGGTTTAGGGGTTAATACATTTATTTAGTTGCGGTGGGGTCCGGGAGCAGCAGGATAGGAGTTAATAACTTTATTTAGGTTGCGGCTGGGTCCGGGAGCGGTGGAATAGGGGTTAATACATTTATTTAGTTGCGGCGGGGTCCGGGAGTAGAGGGATAGGGGTTAATAACTTTATTTAGGTTGCGGTGGGGTCCGGGAGCAGCGGAATAGGGATTAATAATAATAACATTATGTAAGTGGCGGCGATGTCGGGGCGGCAGATTAGGGGTGTTTAGACTCGGGGCTTATGTTAGGGTGTTAGGTGTAAACGTTACTGGTTTTCTACCTTAGAAATCATTGGGATATCTGGCAGCATTGAACATAAACTTTTGCTGCTTTCAGACTCCTATTGATTCCTATAGCATCCATGGCCTCCAGGGTGGAAAATTGAAAACCAACTATGCTGGGCCGGAATAGCCGCGAGCGTACCGGTTAGCTGATTAATAACTTTGAAAAAGTAGTCAAATAGTGCTGAATGTGTATTGGGAACATCTGTAATGACGTAAGTATCGATCTGTGTTGGATTGAGACCTGCGGATCATATGTTACGTCACAGATTTCAACCTTTGCCGGTCTGTAGGCTTTGATAACTAGGTCGAATCAAGCTTGCCACAATTACGCTGCAGAATTCCAGCGTATTTGCGGTTGACGGCTTGATAGATATCCCCCTTATAATCAGAATGTAAATTAGTTATTTACATCTTCTCCCTTCATCTGTACAGTTGTACAGTTGTGGTTCATTTCGTTATGTTATAACCTGTTTACCCTTGTTATTTTTATGATATGTTTCTATATATATTATGGTTGTCAACCTATATTTTATGAGAAGTGGTGAAATTTAGCCTAAATGGAAAAAAAATAAGATTTATTCATCCATTCACTCTGCATAAGTGGTTAATTTATCTATTTTTTAATACTAAGTATATTCAATTCCTTTAAAAGAGGACATTTTTGTTTGTATTAAATTTGAAAGATACCGGACTCACACTTTAGATGGCACCAAGGATATGGTGCAAAAAGTACAATATGGTACTTAGTCTCCAGCTGACTGGCACTCCGGTGAACTGCTCCCTGTGTGCTCCAGTTAACGTCCAGCTGTTAGTGATACAGGGGGCTCTCTGGAAAACACACTCATAAAATACAGTGAGTATTCATATTTGTTCCACCACTGTTCACATGTCTGATGAAATGGTCACTGTTGTAGGCTGTGAAACGCGTTGAAATACTTTTCTACAGAGTTGATAGTTGTGAACAGTGGTGGGATGAATATGCATACTCAGTGTATTATATATGATAATATCTTCCAGAGGGCCCCCTTTTCTCACTACCAGCTGGACGTTAACTGGAGCACACAGAGATCTGTTCACCAAAGTGACAGTCAGCTGGAGACTGAGAGTACCAGGCTGCACTTTTTGCACCATATACGTGGTGCCATCTAAAGTTAGAGTTCTGTACTTTCTGGATTTAATACACACAAATATTTGCAGGATTACGCTATGTGGCACCTCTTTGTTTTTCTGTCACCCCCTATAGGTTTCCCATTAGTGGATACTTTCAATATGCGATGCATTTTCTTTTTACAATTATTTCAGTGTTTTTCCAAAAATGGCAACTCCCACACAGAACAGACACTGTGCATGAGTGGCATTATTTCCTTCTAATGGCAGCTTCAGGTGCATGCCCACAAAGGACAATTCAAATAAAGATCAATCAACAGAAAATACCACTACCTACAGAAAACAATTGATTATACAATGGGTTAAAACATTCATCTATCTGTGTTACCCGAATCTAGGTATGGTAAAATATTTTATTTTTCCTGTTTATCCCCTTCGCCATCCATCTCTGTGTAAAAGCTTTTTTTAATTTTGACAAGTGGGTGGTGCAGCCAATGGGGCGTACCCCAGCCTCTATGTTAGTCTATTGAAGAACACTCTTATGCTTATGATCTCTAATCATGTCAGACAGGACTGAAACTGTTATCCAACAGATGTGTAAATGTAATCCAGAACTATTATTTTTCCCCAATATTACTTTCATAATCTTTATAGCTACACACATTTCTAAATGTAAAATACAAGCTCCTTTCCCTTCCCACTCTGTTCATTTTAATTTAACTTTAACAATCTGTTTCTAAAATGATCCCTTTAAAAGCTGTTAAATAAATAAAAACTTTTAACACTTTTTCACTTACTTAAAGGGACACTAAACCCACATTTTTTCTTTCGTTATTCAGATAGAGCATACAGTTTTAAGCAACTTTCTATTTACTCCTATTGTCAATTCTTCTTTGTTCTCTTGCTATCTTTATTTGAAAAAAGCAAGAATCTATTTTTAGGAGCCGGCCCATTTTTGTTTAGCACCCTATCTAAATCACGAAAGAAAAAATATGGGTTTAGTGTCCCTTTAAATAATTGGTTAAACTGCCAGTTTAGGTCTATGAGGTATGATACACTCACAGGTAAAACAGCCATGTAACATGAAGTATAATATAGCCAGTTCATCATTTACTTTAGAGACTTTAGAAGTCAACTAGCTAGTGCTACCCGATACGATTGGAGAAGATAAGTGAGAGTGTGCTTCAATAGACGCATTTAAATCACTTTAAAGTGGCTAAATTGTTGCTGTATAATGTTTAAACAAAGTAATTCATCAATGTGTGTTACTGGTTAAAAGGGGTTAAATTTCTGCAAAATCCAAGGTCTGCAATGGTTGTCAGTTGGGAATTTATACTAATGTGCAGCATTTTTTTGTTGAACTTTTGAAGCAGTGTGGTTCCTGTTTCCTTTTGGCTAGAACCCTGCCTGGAAGATACAGATGCAAGGTCAATGATGTCATTTGTGTCTAACCCACGGCTTGTTGTCCGCGAGCTGTAGTGGCTATGTAGCACACATTGGAGAATTGATATTTCCTTATCAAACATAACATTCAAATCAAGTATGTACTAACATTTTACTATATTTTATTCTCAAATTAGTCTAAAGAACATTGGTATAATGGTTAAAGCGACATAAAATCCGTAAAAATGCATTTCATTATTCAAATAAAGCAGATACAATGTAAACAACTTTCCAGTTGACTTCAATATTCTACTTTGTTCTTTTGGTGTCATTTGTTGAAAAGAATACCTAGGTAGGCCCAGGAGCACAATTCACTACTGTGGGGTACCTGTTGATAGGTGGCTGCACATATATGCCTATTTCATTGGCTAATCACGTGTTCAGCTCGCTCCAAGTAGTTCATTGTTGCTCCTTAAACAAAGCATACCAAGAGAATGATGCAATTTTAAAATAGAAGTATATCCGAAAGTTGTTTTAATTGTATGCTCTATCTGAATCATGAAAAAAATATTTATGGGGGTGATGTCCCTTTAAGAAGAAAATTCATAATTAAATCTAATGTTGGCATATGACCATCTCTATAGTTTTTCATGAACAATGTATTTAATTTCCAAGAAACTGCTAGGGCTATGTGTTAATCATTCAGTAAATGTATTGTTTACACTGTCAATTATTCTGTTTTCTATAGATATTTAAAGAAATCTGAAGAATAAAAAATACGATAGTAACTGTATTTAGAAAGATTGCTTCATTGTTACTGGGAAGGATAGCTTTAAATGATTAGAATGTTTCAACACAAACACCTATAAACACTGTAATTTTACATGGAAACAAATACTAAAGCTGCAAAATTGGTCAAAGCATTTATGATGATCACGAGTCGCAAATTTTCAGAAAAATAACACCTTATTCAATAGTCACTTAAAATGACATATTTGTAGGTTTGAAACACATTATAGAGACAGAAACATTATTATTTCTCAGAGTGTAGTTATTTATAAAAGGTGGATAATTGTCTCTTTCTGCGGTATATTGACCATTGGATGCCCTGGTATTGCATAGAGGAGATTCATTTAATCTTAGAGTCATCTGTATGCAACATCTGAGTTTTAATGTCATTCTAGGAATTACATATAGATTTTACCCAGAAGCGTAGAGATCCTATCAATGTAATTAGGTTGCTGACTTTCTTGATAACATTTTTATGATTCAGGTCCAATTCAACATGCCTCGAATCCCTTTACTAATGATTAGTATTAACGTCCCTTGCAATACTGGGAAGAATTGGTCAGTTCACTCAATAAGAGCCTTTGCAACATGCATGAAAGCAGGTTTGAGTATGTGTGGTTGTTTCATGTTATATTTGATACATACTGTATATTCACAAACTCTGTAAAATAGACATTAGTTGTTTACAAATATTAAAATATAGTGAAGAATATTTAGTTGAAAAAAACTGAGATTGACAGCTCCTGCCCAGGAATAAATGGATGTGCACAGGCAAGGGGTGATGTTCCACGTGAGCAAAATGGAATGCTTGTGTGCAATGTTAAATTCCGGCAGCAGATTGCCAAACTCTGTAAAATCAAAATTAGTTGTGTACAAATTTTAAGATATAGTGAAGAATATTTAGTTGAAAAAAACTGACAATTAGAGGCTGAAAATAAACATTATGGGCTCGATTTATCAAGCCCTTCTCCGACTTTGACTGCAGGTTCGCACAAGAGAACCTGCAGTCAGTATTTATCAAGTAACGGCCATCAGAACGCTGCTTCCTTACCCTGTTCTCCACCTTTTGAGTAGAAAATTTAAATCTTCCTATCTCGTCTGACCGGGGAGATTGACAGCTCCTGCCCGGGAATGAATGTTGCACAGGCAAGGGGCGGTGTTCCACGCGAGCAAAATGGAATGCTTGTGTGCAATGTTAAATTCCGGCAGCGGATTTCTGCCCACCAGAGGAGTTCTCGGGCGGACAGGGGTGAATATGTACGCCCCTGCCCAGGAAGGATTTATAAATCGAGCTCTATATGATGAGTGCTTGATATTTTAATCAGTCTTTTATAATAGATTGAAGTTATTGTAGAAAGACAAATAATGCCCTATTCAAAATCAAACATATTGTTAAATTTGCTTTAAATATGCGTAAAAAATGAGCATGTGCTTATAAAATCACATAACGCAACATAATTAACAGGTGTTTGTTTATACAAACACCATATTTCATTAAGTGCATAGATTGTTGCAAGAGACACTGGGGCCTATCTATCAAGCTCCGAATGGAGCTTGATGCCCGTGTTTCTGGCGAGCCTGCAGGCTCGCCAGAAACAGCAGTTATGAAGCAGCGGTCACAAAGACCGCTGCTCCATAACCTGTCCGCCTGCTCTGAGCAGGCGGACAGACATCGCCGGAATTCAACCCAATCTATTGGCCGCGAGTCTGCAGGGGGCGGCGTTGCACCAGCAGCTCTTGTGAGCTCCTGGTGCAATGCTGAATACGGAGAGCGTATTGCTCTCCGTATTCAGCTAGGTCCACCAGACTTTGTTAAATATAGGCCAATATGGGCTTACATTTTCCAGGATTACGCCTGACATATTAATAATAATTAATAATTAATAAAATCTTAACCATATAAAAATATTTATTTCAAATAATCTGCATCCAATGACCTACTGGTCCAAAATTTGTAGTGCACCCCTAAGCATATTTAAATACCATCCATATTTAAAACTGAGTTTTTAAAAATAAAAAAATAATAAAATCTTAAAAATATAAACATTTTGATTACAACTAATCAGCATCCAATGACCTACTGGTCCAAAATTTGCAGAGCACCGCCTAAGCATATTTAAATACCATCCCCATTTAAAACTGAGTTTTTAAAAATAATAAAATCTTAAAGGATTACTTTCTGTTATAATTTTTAAGCTAAACAACTAACATATTAAAGTTAATAAACATTAATTAAAACCTACTGACATATATTTTCTCCAAAACGAAGTTTCATAACGTTATAAAAGTTATATCTTTTATTCCCCGAGGATGTCACGTTATGATGCCCACTATTTTCAGCACTGTGGGCTCCATGTACTAAGCCGTCAATTCATCCGTCATTTTAGACGCGGATAAACTCGCCGTTACTCGCCGCGGGCGAAATGGTGTCCGCTGTCACTATGTACTAATAATCCCCCAATAAATAGACAAGTCTAGCCCGCCGCGAGCAGTGGCGGATTATTGATAAATTTGACGTCTCGCTCGCCGCGTCTAAGCTGATGTACTTTTAACTTTCAGTTGAATTGTCTGGCCAATTATTAACACGTGACATGCAAGGTGTCACGAACATCATAGTAGTCGCGGGAATAGAATTTTGCTCCTATAAAAGTTCAACTTATCTAAACAACTTTATTATTGTTCTAAATTTTTTGAAGAGTGATAACAGCGTTATTTTTGTAATATTTATTTACAATTTGGATATGGCTTCATCTGGATCTGATAATATATAAATATTAATATAAAAATAATTATAAAGATTGACAACTATACAATACAAATTTAAAATATAGATTACTCTTTAATTACAGTCGACAAATTTGGCGCAATTTATGTACATGGAAATGAGAGACAAAGACGCCAGTTATGCTGTACAATGCTGATATTACTGCCTTTTATATATGTCTAGACTGGCGTCTAGATTGACTTTCCTATTGTTTTGTACCTTGCCCGCCACCTAAAAGGTGGCGAGGCAAAAATAACGAGGTGGGAGCGGAAATTGTAGCGAGCGGACAAATAGATTTTTTAGTACATTCGTTTTTGGCGAGTTGGTGGTCAAATGTGTCTAATTAAAGTGAAAAATGGAGCGGTAGCGAGGTTTGGCGGATAAGTACGCTCGCAATTTTAAAGATGCGAGTTTTAACATAATTGACGGCTTTGTACATATCAGTTTGCGAATTTTGACGCGAGATTTGTTGCGGGTAGCTCGCTGACTGCTTAGTACATGGAGCCCTGTGTGTTCAAAATACTTAAACCAATGAAATTGTGTTTAAAGCACCATTTTGAAACCTAGGTATTGTAAACGGATTGGTACAGAGCAAAGGATACCCACGGAGTGGGTTTGGAAAACAATTAAATTTGCAGACAAGATTTCTGATATACGGTAGAGATATGTTAATGAAATGCTTTTGATAAAAAGCATATTTGGGGTAGTTAGTTAGTAACAGGCATAGAAAATATTTACTTACAGTGGCCCTTTAACCATATAAAAATGTAATTACAACTTATCAGCATACAATGAGCTACTGGTCCAAAATCGTAATGTGTATCTCATATTTTTATAATGCAATTTAGATTCACTATGACATCGATCTTTTCAGCAGTTCTAATCAGAGTGTATATTATGTCATAATGCATATAAATTACACTAATAAAATATTGCATACACATTACGATTTTGGACAAATTGGCAGGCAGCAGGCAAGACAAACTGCATAAGGGCATTTATAAATGGGTGCCAATGGTTTAAATTAGTTACTAACCCTTTTTGCAGTTCCAAGCAAGATCCTCTTGTTGAAGAAGACAAATCCTTTCGATAGGCTCTGTATCCCCCCAAAAAAATTCTACTGACAGTTCTACTGTGTGGAGCATTTGATTACGCTCCTCACAATAGAACTGGCATCACCACCAATGAGAAGCATGGGATCGCGGAAGCATGCACAGCAGAGCGCGATCCCAAGCTGAAGACAAGGTGACGTCAGAGAAAATGGCACGCATGCGCTGTACAACGAATCCTCACAGGAGCGAGCATACCTGAACCGGCTGAACAAATTCACAAAACCGGTCTGGGCTTGGTAAGTATTACTAATTTTATAGTGTTCACATGCTAATAAATACTTTTTCCTTTAGGTTTACAAAGGTCACGAGGGGTACAATAACTTCACATACCATGCCAAATACAATAAAGGAGAGAAAATATGAGTGCATAATGTCCCTTTAAGTGTTTTGTCTGAAATGACTATTCTACAAACAACTTATCATTCTTAGGCTAATTCACACCAACTAACAAAAGATTATCATTTATTTGCTGGCAAGCTACATTGTAAGCTATTGGGCAGAAACAGCTAAGACAGCAGCACAAACAGAAAAAAATGTATCTACGTTTTTTATTGCACTAATTCGTCATCTGAGCACCTCTGCAATACCAATTACATATAAGTAAGCATAAGGATAATGTTTTCACATATGTAGTGCTTCTAATAACATCCATATAGTACATATAGATACACTGCATTTTTATAACAAATCTGATTAAATTATAAAATATAAGCTTTGATGGTTTGTAAGTGAAGTTACAAGCATTTTAAGTAATAATTTTCAAGCAAATGTTTGCTTGATTTTCGTGTGTAGAGCTGCGGTTTTTTATTAGAATGCAATATGGCTTTATTGAGTTGAATTTCAGGTAATTTCTTCTGTTACATTTCTTTTTCAATAAGCATGAAAATATTTGGAAGACTTGAAGGAAATAGACACAAAATGTAAGCAAATATGCGTCAATTTTTTTTAACCTAGCTGAAGACATGCACTGAAGCGTTAAAATTGTCAAGATGTTTTGAATTTAAAAGTAAATAAATAAAATTAAAAAATAAAAGAGTAATATGATATCCCTTATTGTATCTCCTTCAGTTTCTTAGTTTTTTTGGGTATATTTATTATAGTGCGTGCAGACATGATACAATGTAGCGTATCATGGCCGCTGCACATCGATAAATGCTGACAGCATACGCTGTTGGCATTTATCATTGCACCAGCAGTTATTGTGAACTGTTTGTGCAATGCCACCCCTTGCAGATTTGCAGCCAATCAGCGGCAAGCAGTGGGTGTCAATCAACCCGATCGTATTCGATCGAGTTGAATTCTGTCCTCTGCCTCAGAGCAGGCGGAAAAGTTATGGAGCAGCGGTCTTTAGACCGCTGCTTCATAACTTCTGTTTCCGGCGAGTCTGAAGGTTCACATGGAAACAGGGGCATCAAGCTACATATGAAGCGTGATAAATCAGCCTATTAGAATTGAATATGCTTCAGCTTTTATAGAGGAAAGCATGAAGTTACCTATCAATCCATTCTAGTCCACTGGGCATCTCATTGCTTTTAGAGGAATTCTAAATTTGAAACCATTCAAATTTGTTTGAAATGTTTCTTTTTTTAATGCTTATATTTTTGTATACAGTATATTCAGTTTACATGTTAACAAACGCCATTGTTTGTGCCAACATCATTGGTCTCAGCCAGAGATGCTCCGTGTGTTTACCAATCAGCAGTTTTCTCCCTAAAGACATAGACATACAAGCCAAACATCAGAGATGTGATGTGGATGGCTCCAGTGACCAAGATGTACAGTGACCGATATGTTTGGGGACCATGATGAGACGGTGGTGATTCCCAGAAACATGGTTATACTGTTATACTGCAGTCAACAATTAATTGCAAGTACCCCGGGTTCTATATACTATAGGTCTACTAATTAGAAGCCGGTGAAGACATCTTGATCTATGTATCCTTATTGTGAGAGATTGTTTGGGAATTATAGAGCCTTTAATAGCGTTCACTGAATACTCTTAATCAATCTGATGTATGCAGATCTAAAGGAGTTTTAACCGCTTATAGTAAGTTTGTGTACACAATGTTGCAGATGATGTGTGCACAAGTTTTCTCTAATGACGTGGCATGTTTGGAATACATGCTAATGGAACTATAAATCAGAACTTTGCATAGTTTCAATACATTTGAACTTTGAGAGCACTCACAATCATTGAAGGATATTATCCTGTGGATAGTGCCTTGTTTTTCTGATAACCATCCTGATTGGCTGAAAATGATGGCTCCCCTTTGGGATGCCTTGGGGGTGTTTATTTGCTCTTTTTTAGTGTGTATGCAAGTGTCAATTGATGAGTTAATGATTGTGGGCCCCTTGTATTGGTAATTTCATATTTGTAAAGATTCTGGGGCCTAAATATCATTGTGTGAGCGGACATGATCCGATATTGTGGATGCTTTTGGCATTTATCATTGCACCAGCAGTTCTTGTGAACTGCTGGTGCAATGCCACCCCCTGCAGATTCACAGCCAATCGACCGCTAGCTGGGGGTGTCAATCAAGCCGACCGTATTCGATCGTTCTAATTTCTGCCGATGTCTGTCCACCACTTTAGAGCAGCCGGACAGGTTTTGGAGCAGCGGTCTTGAAGGCTCGCCAGAAACACAGGCATCAAGCTCCATACGGAGCTTGATAAATATGCCCCTCTATGTTTGACATTGCTTCATGGGAATAAATGTAGTTATTATTTTGCAGTGCTGGGAGTTATATTGTTTATGTATGTATGAGAGGTGGTGGGACTACACTCTATCCTGCGCACTGTGATATCACAATTGTTTCTTAAATGAGGTATTATAAAGATAGTGCTGTCAGTAGTAGCTGTGAAAAACTGTCAAAATGCAGATGAGGTAAGAGGTGGCCTTCAAGGGTTTAGAAATTTGCATATGAGTCTACCTAGGTTTAGATTTAAAAGAAAGAATACCAAATTTGATGCTAAAAGTAACTTGGAAAGTTGTTTAAATTTGCATGTCCTATTTCAATCATGAAAGTTTAATTTTGACTATAAACATATAAACTCTGAAATGTGCATTTAATTTGACAACAATGAAGACTGGAGCACATGAGACTTGGGGATGGGGAGCTTCTTCATGTTTATCACATTCTCTTTCCCCATTCTTCATTATTCCCCTTCCTCCCACCCTTTAATTCCTCTCCATATCATTTATGCACGTCTTCTTCTTTTCTTTTTCTTATTCATTAATATCCTTGTAATATTTTCCTTTGCGGTAATACAATTCTGAGTCAGATAATCTCTGTAGCTAGCATGTTAAGATACTTGAGGAGTTGAAGTTGGATTTAGCACTGCACTACTGATGCTAGGCAACATTTCAAAATGTATTTTTCAGGCATGAAGGAGCGTCCATACATTCAGTTGACGTGTAGTGAGATGAGTAGAAATTACCTATCAAAGATTATACAAGTTATTAATCTTATGTTTTATTAAGCCAGACATTATTTTGATATTATATGTACAAACTGAATGATGAATAACATAATGTAAAAGTAGATATATTGCTATGCATTGTACTTCATAGTTTTGTACTCTGACAGTTCTTTAATAAAGTTTATTAAAAATTAAAAAAAAACACTGATCAGAATGTTAATTTATGAATTGAAATTAAGGGATTTTACAAGTACTTAAATGTATGAAATTAATAATTGCACTCATGTCATGTCCTTTATAAAAGTTTGCCTAATGATTTTTCTACAACAATCAACATTTTAAGTCTAAAGGGAATTTTTTAGATAAATCATTTGATAAGTTTTAAAAAGGATTGGGGTCGACTCCAATATTAGGTTCGTGAAAAACTTACATATATCATATATTTCATATATCTTAGACTGAAACTATTAATTTTGAAGAAATTGCTGCCTTGGCTTTCTTTGTCCTATCTTGGTCACTTATTTACTTATGTGATGGTTTATTCAAATATTACAATTTTCCATTTGTTTAACCATATTTGTTACATCATTTTATTATTTTATTATTTTATTATTATTATTAGCTTTTTTTTCTAATTCAAACCTTCACTTACTTTTGATGGATTATAATTGAACCATGCAGCCCTATATATTTTAGCCTAGTTCTATTCCTAGAATCTAACCAGCAACATATTTACCAAAACATTAAAGCAATTTTAATAAATTAGTAGATGAGGTTGAAAGAAGGTAGAAGCCCATCAAGTTCAACCTATACAGATCCTAATTGATTACAATAAAAAGCTCCAGCTAAACTCTAATAATCCCAATAAAAAGGTGACCCATTTGACCCAAGCAATCATGTCCCTGAATTCTGGTTCTAGTCAGAAATGTATTTAAGCCAATTTTAAATGTATCTAAGGTATTGGTATTCACTACCTCCTTAGGCAATGAGTTCCACAATTTTTATTGCTTTTATGGTAAAAACAAACAAACATTTAATCTCCTTTCCTCCAGCAAAAGCCTTAATTTTACTATGCTGCCAAACAGTTCTCTGCGATCACAAGACACCTTTCAATACCTTTAAGAGGCAAGTTTTAAATACATGGTATTGAATCATTAAAGTTGTTGTTATCCCTATTGTAGAGGCTGAAAAAAGTGCAGGGCACACACAATTACATATGTAATATGGGATTGCTTAGTTGTGAGTTCTATAGGAATCTATTGCAATCTGTTTCCATCCACAACACACTAAATACAAACACGGTCATGACAGTACATTTCAAAGTGCTTGCAACACAATTATTGATTGTGTAAACTGGAACACGTAGTCGCCATTTTGGTTTAAGAACATGACAAAATGGGATCAAACATTAGAAATAAATATTTAATAAAAGCAATATTTGTCAAAGTTTAAAAGTGATCATATAGCTATAGAAAAGTTTTGCCCAGTCTGCCCATCATGCCAACATACAATTAGCAGTGCTGAGGATGAAAACAAATTGCAATAGATTCACAATTGTGTGATCCCATTTTAAAACCTGATTATGAAGATGCAAGTACTATTAGTGACGAACATAACAGCGCAAGTGTGACTTGAAGTATACCCATCATATCAAGATATTAATGGTATTCATATGGTTAATAAGTGTTGAGGAAGGATTTAGATGAAAATAGGTTAAAGTCACACAAGTAAATGAATATTTCTCTCACACATTTGGGGTTACTTGAATGGACCTTTATTGTAACCTCAAGAAGTGTGCGAGTTTCGGGTGACTGCCCAGTTTCTATTTTGACGACAGGTACTTACTGTGTGTAAAGTCCTTTTTGGTAGCTTTTCTGTTTAAAAGTTGTTCAAGGCTGTGGGCTTTAAATAAAAAAAAATGATTGTGCATTGTGACCATCCGAGAAACTTAACAACCAATTCAGGTGAAAGCCAAAAGTAATTTTGGGAGCAAATTGACGATAGTTTGTTATCAACCCCATAATCAGATAAAGGAACATGAGGGTCAAAATTAAACTTTTATTATAAAGAGAGAGCATACAATTTTAAGAAACTTCTCAATTTCTCTTGGTATCCTTTGTTGAAAAGCATACCTAGTTGGGCTTGGGAGTAGCAATGCACTGCTGGGAACTGGCATCTAATGATTATAAAAAAATGCAATTTAAGTACATGGGGATTTTTATAGATAAATCATTTTATACTTTTCCTAAAGAATTGTGATCCGCCCCATAGTTACATGCAACAATCACAATAAAACATATATTGTCTCTTTACATATACACAGATTAGACATACACACATTACACATACACACATTACACATACACACATTACACATACAGAGATTACATATACACAGATTACATATACACACATTACACATACAGAGATTACATATACACAGATTACATATACACACATTACACATACACACATTACACATACACAGATGACACATACACACATTACACATACACAGATGACACATACACACATTACACATACACAGATGACATATACACACATTACACATACACAGATGACACATACACACATTACACATACACAGATGACATATACACACATTACACATACACAGATGACATATACACACATTACACATACACAGATGACATATACACACATTACACATACACACATTACACATACACAGATGACATATACACACATTACACATACACAGATGACATATACACACATTACACATACACACATTACACATACACAGATGACATATACACACATTACACATACACACATTACACATACACAGATGACATATACACACATTACACATACACAGATGACATATACACACATTACACATACACAGATGACACATACACACATTACACATACACAGATGACACATACACACATTACACATACACAGATGACATATACACACATTACACATACACAGATGACATATACACACATTACACATACACACATTACACATACACAGATGACATATACACACATTACACATACACACATTACACATACACAGATGACATATACACACATTACACATACACACATTACACATACACACATTACACATACACAGATGACATATACACACATTACACATACACACATTACACATACACACATTACACATACACACATTACACATACACAGATGACATATACACACATTACACATACACACATTACACATACACAGATGACATATACACACATTACACATACACACATTACACATACACACATTACACATACACACATTACACATACACAGATGACACATACACACATTACACATACACACATTACACATACACAGATGACACATACACATATTACACATACACACATTACACATACACAGATGACACATACACATATTACACATACACAGATGACACATACACACATTACACATACACAGATGACACATACACACATTACACATACACACATTACACATACACAGATGACACATACACATATTACACATACACAGATGACACATACACATATTACACATACAGATGACATATACACACATTACACATACACACATTACACATACACACATTACACATACACACATTACACATACACATATTACACATACACAGATGACACATACACAGATAACATATACACACATTACACATACACACATTACACATACAGAGATTACATATACACAGATTACATATACACACATTACACATACAGAGATTACATATACACAGATTACATATACACACATTACACATACACACATTACACATACACAGATGACACATACACAGATTACATATACACACATTACACATACACACATTACACATACACACATTACACATACACACATTACACATACACAGATGACACATACACAGATAACATATACACACATTACACATACACACATTACACATACACACATTACACATACAGAGATTACATATACACAGATTACATATACACACATTACACATACAGAGATTACATATACACAGATTACATATACACACATTACACATACACACATTACACATACACAGATGACACATACACAGATTACATATACACACATTACACATACACAAATGACACATACACAGATTGCATATACACAGATTACATATACACAGATTGCATATACGCAGATTGCATATACGCAGATTACATATACGCATATTGCATGTACGCAGATTGCATATACACAGATTACATATACACAGATTGCATATACGCAGATTGCATATACGCAGATTGCATATACGCAGATTACATATACGCAGATTGCATATACACAGATTACATATACACAGATTACATATACACAAATTGCATATACACAGATTACATATACACAGATTGCATATACACAGATTCATATACACAGATTGCATATACACAGATTGCATATACACAGATTCATATACACATATTACATATACACAGATTGCATATACACAGATTACATATACACAGATTGCATATACACAGATTGCATATACACAGATTACATATACACAAATTACATATTTACAGATTACATATACACATATTGCATATACACAGATTGCATATACACATATTACATATACACAGTGATTACATATACACAGATTACATATATACAGATTGCATATACACAGATTACATATACACAGATTACATATACACAGATTGCATATACACAGATTGCATATACACAGATTACATATAAACAGATTGCATATACACAGATTGCATATACACAGATTGCATATACACAGATTGCATATACACAGATTACATATACACAGATTGCATATACACAGATTGCATATACACAGATTACATATACACAAATTGCATATACATAGAGCTCTATTTTACAAAAGTACTTGTTGCCATCAAGCAAATAGGAAATCTGTAGCATGTTTGGTATCCAAAAAGGAGCTGTATAAGAAGTATTTTTGTAAATAAATAATAAGAAAGGGGTATGAATGATCCGTCTACTTGAACAAAAAACAAATTATGTTGTCTAAAATAAATGTCTAAAAAGTTTAATTAAAGGGCCATACCCAAATGTTGAAAACACTTGAAAGTGGCGCAGCATAAATGTAAAAAGCTGACTAGAAAATATCACCTTAACATCTCTATGTAAAAAAGAAATATATTTTACCTCAAATGTCCTAAGTGTTAACACTAGATATGTGCAATTCGTTTCGGATCGATTTGGAAATTCGGAAAATTCGGAGATTCGGATCGAACCGACTTTCCAAATTAAAATACTGCCAAATTTACCGAATAAATCCGAATTAGTTCGGATTTATTCGGTAAATTCGGATGGCCATGGATTACACTAGTATTGTACAGTATATTAGGTTATATCACTCTGCTATGGGTTACACCTAATATACAGTACATAATACTAATCTAATCCCACCTAACACTTACCGAAATTCAGAATTTCCGAACCGAATGGAACCGAATCCAGCTGAATTTCTTCGCATTCGAATGAATCCGAAACGAATCCGAAACGAATTGATTCAAAATTTTCCGAATTCGAATCGATCTGAACCGAAATTCGAAAAATTACGAATCGATCCGAACCGAACCGAATTTTTTCGCCATGCACATATCTAGTTAACACCCCATTGCAAAGGACTTTAAGCAACAAATCAGAATGAATGTCCCGGGACCTGCAAGGGAGCGTGCCTAGTGCACACTTATATTAATTCTTTAATCAGATTAAAGAAGTTTACTTTGAAATCTCACAAGAGTTAAGTGAAATCTCATGATCACAGTAAAAGAGTTCAATACCTCAGCACTGCTGATGCTGATTGACTGCTGATTGGCAGTAACTGAAGTATAACTTTTTCCCCAGCACTTACTGTGGTGAGCTGAGGAAATTGTGAGGTAAAATATCTTATTTTTTAAATAGAGATGCTCAAGTGATATTTTCATGTCAGCTTTTTACAGTTATTCTGCGTCACTAACAAGTGATTTAGCATATGATAATTATGTCCCTTTAACTTCTGATTAACCTGCACCCAAGCACAAAAATAATCAGATTTAAAGGGATACGGAATCCCATTTTTTTCATGATTCAGATGTATAATTTATATAACGTTAAAATTTATTATATTATCAAATTTTCATTGTTCTCTCGGTTTCTTTTGTTGAAAACCAGAAACATAAGCTCATGAGTGTGCACGTATTTGGAGCACTTTATTGCAGCAGTTTAAGCACTAGATGGCAGCACCATGTCCTGCCCTGTAGTGCACCAGACAGCTACCTAGGTATCTCTTTAACAAAGAATATCATGGGAATGAAGCAGATTTGATAATAGAAGTAAATTGGAAACTATTTTAAAATTGTATGCTCTGTATGAATCACAAAAGAACATTTTGGGTCTCATATCCCTTTAAAACTTGCTACTTAATGTGCAAATATGTCTTGGTTTTTTTATACAACTATGGAGCAATCAATGAAGATACAGTAGGTTAAAAAGGGCAAATTAGATTTTAGAAGATAAAAATGTTATGTATGATGTTGTTATGCATTATGTATTGTGTATTGTACAGTGCTTTAGAAACCTCAGCTGTCTATATGTTCTTTTTTCCCCATATTTTTCAGGTTTATCAAATGGCACAATCTATTTGATATGCTCAGGGCCAATGCAGCAATCAGCATTTTTATGGTAAAACCTTCTGAACTCTTCTACTCGAAGGAACTGATAAATTTCCATCTAGAGGTTGATAAATAGACAATTTAAATTAGATTCTCCATCATTTGGAGACGTACAATCACTTTCATTCGTCAGCAGTCTTTTAATGTCATCCTAAGAATATCTTCTAAAACCTATCTATCATAGTATGCATTTTTTTAGATAATATCTTTCAAGAACACCAAAGTTTGACAAGAACACAACATATGAGTGGCAGCTGATCTAGCATCCACATACACTGAGATAAGCCAAACTTTTAACTCCCATCAGCACCCAGTAGGCAAAATAAATAATAGATAATATGTTTCAAACTAAAGTGCAATAAAATAAGTGTATATAGGTATATAGATGAGAAAAAATAATCAGCACCTGCAGCATTTAATATGTGTTTGACTCTTTAAATGGATATTGAACACTTTGAGATGGTAATATAAAATGATCCATTTTTATATATATATATATATATATATATATATATATATATATATATATATATATATACACAGTATCTCACAAAAGTGAGTACACCCCTCACATTTTTGTAAATATTTTATTATATCTTTTCAAGTGACAACACTGAAGAAATTACACTTTGCTACAATGTAAAATAATGAGTTTTCAACCTGTATAATAGTGTAAATTTGCTGTCCTCTCAAAAAACTCAACACACAGCCATTCATGTCTAAACCATTGGCAACAAAAGTGAGTACACCCCTTAGTGGAAATGTCCAAATTTGGCCAAATTAGCCATTTACCCTCCCCGGTGTCATGTGACTCGTTAGTGTTACAAGGTCTCAGGTATAAATAGGGAGCATGTGTGTTAAATTTGGTGTTATCGCTCTCACACTCTCTCATACTGGTCACTGGGAGTTCAACATGGCACCTCATGGCAAATAACTCTCTGAGGATCTGAAAAAAAGAATTGTTGCTGTACATAAAGATGGCCTAGTCAGCCTGTCAGTGCTCAGACCTTACGCCACACACTGCATCAAATTGGTCTGCATGGCTGTCATCCCAGAATGAAGCCTCTTCTAAAGATGATGCACAAGAAAGCCGCAAACAATTTGCTGAAGACAAGCAGACTAATGACATTGATTTTTGGAACCATGTGCTGTGGTCCAATGAGACCAAGATAAACTTATTGGGTTCAGATGGTGTCAAGCGTGTGTGGCGGCAACCAGGGGAGGAGTACAAAGACAAGAGTGTATTTCCCACAGTCAAGCATGGTGGTGGGAGAGTCATGGTCTGGGCCTGTATGAATGCTGAATGCAATGGGAAGCTGCAGTTCATTGAGGGAACCATGAATGCCAACATGTACAGTGACATAATGAAGCAGAGCAGGAACCCCTCCCTTTGGAGACTGGGCCGCAGAGCAGTATTACAACATGATAACTACCCCAAACACACCTCCAAGACGACTTCTGCCTTGCTAAAGAAGCTGAGGGTAAAGGTGATGGACTGGCCAAGCATTTCTCAAGACCTAAACCATATTGAGCGTCTGTGGGGCATCCTCAAACGGAAGGTGTGGGAGCAGGTCTCTAACATTTACCAGCTCTGTGATGTCATCATGGAGGAGTGGAAGAGGACTCCAGTGGAAACCTGTGAAGCTCTGGTGAACTCCATGCCCAAGAGGGTTAAGGCAGTGCTGGAAAATAATGGTGGCCACACAAAATATTGACACTTTGGGCCCATTCGGACATTTCCACTTGTGTACTCACTTTTGTTGCCAACGGTTTAGACATGAATGGCTGTGTGTTTAGTTATTTTGAGAGGACAGCAAATTTACACTGTTATACAGGCTGTACACTCACTACGTTATATATAAATAAATATATATATATATATATATAGTGTGCAATATATTTTCATTATTTATTTTGTCCCCTTTTCCAGTAATTCCATTCTGAAATTGTGAGCACACTTATTTTGTCATTATTTAAACAGCTAATGAAGCTTAAAAAATATTTCTACATGTTATTCACAGACTAATCTTTTCTTTGACTGTATCAGTCTATCTAGCATTTATTTAGTGTTTAATGTCCCTTTAACATGTTTTTCATGATAATGTCTGTTGATTGTTCGTTTGCATTCAAAACCTACACACCCAAAAGGAATATAACATTTTTTATCAATTCAATCTATTTTGATAGCTAGCATGAAGAATTAATTGGTAACATCTGTAAAATTAGCCCAACAAGTTTAACATATTTCATTAAATAACACTCAATGCCTAACGCAATCCCTGATGATTCGCCTGGTTTATTAATAAGCCAAAAATATTTTAAACATTTCATGAGTTGGGACACACAGAATTAAGTCTTCTAGAGGTAAGGATAAGTGCCGCATGAATATTTTAATTACAATAATGCCACACTTTTAACAAAGACATGATGATCTTACTGTATCTATGCTGACACAAAGAATATTGTTGTGTTAAAGGAACACTCAAGTCAAAATTAAACTTTCATGATTCAGATAGAGCAGGCATTTTTAAACAGTTTTCCAATTTACTTCCATTAACAAAATATGATCAGTCTTTTTATATTTACACTTTTTGAGTCACCAGCGCCTACAGAGCATGTGCAAGAATTCACAGAATATACATTTATGATTGGCTGATGGCTGTCACATGATACAGGAAGAGTGGAAGTAGACATAACTTGAAATTTGTCAGAAAAAATCTACTTCCCATTTCAGTTCAGACTAATGCTTTGCCCTTTTATCATTTGTTGATTTTTCAAATTCTACTGTATTCACTGGTCCTTTAACCCCATTTTAAAAAGTTGTAATTATTATATTTTTTTATATTTTCATACGAAGATTAAATATTGAAATTTCAGCAACATTTCTATATTTCATTAGATCTTTATGCTAACTGTGCTGATAAAGGGTTAACACATAGGTCAACTAAGCAACCAGGAAATAAAAGTGATTCACTAATCTGCTGATTGGCTGTGTCTTGCTCATTGGTTTATCCCTATTGCAGTAGTAAAATGTATACAGAGGGCTTTAAATTAATACACAGGTCTACTTTTGGGCTGTTAATAAATTTTAATTCCTGCAATTCATCAGGGTTAGGTTTAGGAAATGCAAGGATAATGCTAAAGATAGGGTTAGGATTAGCACTGCGAGAAGTAGGATGAGGGTTGCAATTTTTGCAACAATGTTTGTATCAATGTACATTGTTGCAAACACGACTGCCATGGAGTGCTAAAACATTTGCGTGCTTTTGAGCCAACCTAAATATTTTGTCCATAAAAGAAGCCCAGAGAACGAAACAATTTTAATGGTAGCACTAAACTATTTTTTTGAATGCATACAAAATCTGAATCATGATTGTTTAATTATAATTTTACTGCCCCTTTAAGGTTAGGGTTTAGTAGAATTAGGTTTAGGGTTAGTTATAGGGCTAGTGTTAAAGATTTTGCTAGATTCAGGGTTGATTTCAGTCCGCTGCCTCAGAGCAGGTTGACAGGTTATGGAGCAGTGGTCTTTAGACCGCTGCTTCATATCTTCTGTTTCTGGTGAGCCTGAAGGCTCCCCGGAAACACGGGGCATCAAGCTCCATACATAGCTTGATAAATATGCCCCTTAGGGTTTAGTGATATGGATGAGGTAAGTTAGCGCTGCTGAATCTGTTGGCACTCTACAAATAACCGATAATAATAATAATCATAGATGAGTGTGGGTGGGGCCTAGTAACAGGTAAATGTATGGAGAAAATGGACGTTGCAGAAACACACTTTGAAATAGTCAGGCCTTTTTAGAGCTATTTGTTAAACAATATAATACACTCAACAGGTACAATGGACCACTGGGAACATATTAAACTGGAGA
The DNA here is from genome assembly GCF_027579735.1 of Bombina bombina. Classification (NCBI taxonomy): domain Eukaryota; kingdom Metazoa; phylum Chordata; class Amphibia; order Anura; family Bombinatoridae; genus Bombina; species Bombina bombina. The sequence continues at coordinate 45,036,521 of NC_069507.1, read as the reverse complement.
ACAACTTGCAGTGCAGTATTGCATGTTTTAAAATCAGGTATGTAAACTAAGCAATATTTTAGATGTAATTTAATTGATTGGGGTTAGTTTTAAATTTTAGGACTAGAGTTATAGTTAGGCATAGAGCTATGGGTAAAGTTATGTGGCTATTTTTAATAATAGGATTAGGGTTAAGGGTAGTTTTAAATATAGGAATATGTTTACAGCTATGGTATTATTTCAGGTCAAAGTTAGGATCAGGACTTAGGTTAAAACCCAAATGTTGAAACACTTGAAAGTGATGCAGCATAGCTGTAAAAAGCTGACTAGAAAATATCACCTGAACATCTCTATGTAAAAAAGAGAGATATTTTACCTCAAAAGTTCCTCAGTAGCCACATCCCATTGTAAAGGACTTCTAAGCAGCAAATCAGTATGTCTGTCCCAGGACAGCCGAAGGATTGAGCCTTGTGCACTCTCATGTTATTTCCCTATTCGGTTTAAGGAAGTTTACTATGAAATCTCATGAGAGCTAAGTGAAATCTCATGAGATCATAGTAAAAGAGTTCATGATCTCAGCACTGCTGATGCTGATTGGCTGCAGTTAATTTTTTTATTTATTTATTTATTTATTTTTTACCTGCAGCTGGACAGCAGCTGAGTATAACTTTTTACACAGAACTTACTCTGCTGAGCTGAGGAGATTGAGAGGTAAAATATCTTCCTTTTTTACATAGAGATGCTCAGGTGATATTTTCCTGTCAGCTTTTTACAGTTATACTGCAACAGTTTCAAGTGATTTAGCATATGAGTATTATGTCCCTTTAAGACTAGTGAGTGAATTAGGTATAAGGAAAGTGGAAGGCTTTGTAATAGAAATAGATTTAGGGGTCAGGGTAAGACTAGGGCTAAGTTTAGTACTAGGGCTAATGTTAGCGTGAAGACTTTGGTTAGAAGTGTTTTGTTTAGGGTGAAAGTTAGGTGAGACTAGGGTTGGGGAAAAAGATTAAGGCTAAGGTTATAATTAGATTTTGTTTAGGGTGTTGGATGGGTATTAAATTTAGGGATAGGTTTCGGTTAAGGGATATGTCTAGGACTAGAATAAAAATGAACATATATCTTAAAATTGCATGCACTGTTAAGTTGTGGCTGGTCTGTTTGGGTAGCAAGGGCAGTGCCTCTCCAAATGCCCTCAAATGTCATATTATTATTATTATTATTAGTAGTAGTAGTAGTAGTATTTTAATAATTTTATTTTTCAGTCTGTTAAATTTTATTTAGGTAGTGCAATTATATTTTAATATTTGTGCTCTTTTTAAATGGAATCATGCATCCTTGAAATACCAAGGGACATAAAACAAGTTGGGATAGAGACAAAATATAATAATATGTACTTTAATAACTTTACCTGCAAATTTATACTGCAGTGACTCACCATTAACCCTTTCTTTTTCATTTCTGAATTGTAAAGGTCTAACTCAACCCACACAATTCCTTTAATGGTTGTACCTATATCTATGGTTGATTTTGGTAGAATACAAAAGTGCATAGGGATTATCTGCTGGAGCATGCCTAGAAGCTGTGAACTCATTGAAATACAATACCTGTGTCTAAACACTTTAAGGGGGGTGGAGGCATCTTAGCTATGTAATTCATTTTTGCATATTTTTGAAAATTATTTTAAAATATTAGCCAGCAATTTTTAACTATCAAGTCATTTCCTTCGCCCCCACATCTGTGCACAGTGAAGTAGAGGTTACTTTTGGAGACATAAATACGCAGATAAGTCAAGTTTTATGTTCTTCCTCTATTCTTCTAATTATTTATTTAAGTTACTCAAGACATGTTTGATAAACAGTTAGGCAATGTCAGTCAGTACAAATATTTAAAGAATAAAATATATGTCTTACAAAGTAAATAGGCTAAGATTTTATCAATATAGATCAAATGTATAGAGGCGCTGGTCTTGAATCTCGTGTATATTGACGTGCACACTGAAGAAAGAAACTTGACTTGTGATTTGCAGGAGTTAACAACAAAATAATGTGCAGTATACTCACTCCGAAAATTTCAGAGTTCAGCTTCTTCAAAAGGATCTCTGTCCCAATTTTCCCATACTGTGCTTTAGTATCTGTAGATAATGGAAATTGCATCCGAGAAATTCGGAATCCGGCTCCTCAAAAAGTAGTAGGTAGCTTTAAATTACTTCCAAGAAAGGCAGCAAAATACTTGTTGTAACAAACAAATATTTATTAAAACATAATTAAAAGGCTCTTTTTAGCTTGGCTCTACGCGTTTCAATGACTGAATCGTCTTTTTCAAGAGCAGTAAAAAACAATTGGAAGACTTCCAATTGTTTTTTACTGCTCTTGAAAAAGACGATTCAGTCGTTGAAACGCGTAGAGCCAAGCTAAAAAGAGCCTTTTAATTATGTTTTAATAAATATTTGTTTGTTACAACAAGTATTTTGCTGCCTTTCTTGGAAGTAATTTAAAGCTACCTACTACTTTTTGAGGAGCCGGATTCCGAATTTCTCGGATGCAATTTCCATTATCTACAGATACTAAAGCACAGTATGGGAAAATTGGGACAGAGATCCTTTTGAAGAAGCTGAACTCTGAAATTTTCAGAGTGAGTATACTGCACATTATTTTGTTGTTAACTCCTGCAAATCACAAGTCAAGTTTCTTTCTTCAGTGTGCACGTCAATATACACGAGATTCAAGACCAGCACCTCTATACATTTGATCTATATTCTACTCACAGTCCTGTTGGGAGAGACTGTTAGAAGGCAGCGGTCACTTAAGAGGGGAGTATTGTGCTCTATTCTAGTCATTCTGTACATTGTGTTGTTAACATCTAACATATCTGTATAGTTTTTGTTATTATCTAAGATTTTATCAAATCAGGTAAAAATGTTGTGAAAATTTATAAATTGTTTTCTGATTATTTCAGCATAGCAATTATAACAATTGATTTTTATTTTAAATCTGCAAGTTTATGGGCCCCATGTTTTAAAAGGCATGCAGATAACTTCTCAACTTGAGAAGCTATCTGCATGCCTTTGCTGCATACGGGCAGTTTATCTGTTTGTCCGTTGACCCGTATGCAACATTACGCACCCCGCTAAGTGTGTAATGTCCGCTCCTTCACTCACACAACCAATCACACGAGAGAAGGGACTGTCAATAGCAGAGAGTGAGCAAGATCTCTGTGATTTCTTTTCCCCATCTCACATTGCGGGGAGCAGGCTCACATGTGCGAGCCTGCCCCACAAGGGCTCTGGGAGCATCTTACGCTGCTTCATACATAGAGCCCAAAGTATTAAAATACATCTTAACCCATTAGAAATTAGAGAGGAGTACCATGCATGGCAGCATTCAATAGCTGACAAGAAGTTAAAGCAACATGTACGTTACTAATAAATTTAAGAGATGGTTTTAACAGAAACATTTTGGATTTTAAGAGTTTGAAAATAGATGCATTTGTGGGATTGAAAAAAGTAATTTTAAGAGATAAAAGTGAGAAGTGCTAATTGCAGCTTACTCTAAATTAAATACGCTGAGGCCGAATTATCAAGCACCTAATGATGCTTGATGTCCCGTGTTTCTGGCGAGCCTTCAGGCTCGCCGGAAACACAAGTTATGAAGCAGCGGTCTAAAGACCACTGCTCCTTAACCTGTCCGCCTGCTCTGAGGAGGTGGACAGACATCGCAAGAAATGAACCCGATCAAATACGATCAGGTTGATTGACACCACTTGCTAGCGGCCAATTGGCCGCGAATCTACAGGGGACGGTATTGCACCAGCAGTTCACAAGAACTGCTGGTGCAATGATAAATGCTGAGAGTGTATGCTGTCGGCATTTATCGATGTGCAGCGGACATGATCCACAATATAGGATCATGTCCACTCGCACCTTCTTAAATAGGCCCCTTTGTCTTTGTATATTTTATATTAGTCATTTTAAACTGTTCTCTATAAATATAATCTAATATTATTATTATTATTATTATTATTATTATTTTGCATGTGTTTAATACAGATAGTTTGCTCAAAACGGAGCCCTCTAAGTAAATAGCAGTAAAAATAGAAACATTTGTGACTTTCCAGTGTGTGTTAACTTCTTGAGAGTTTTATTTCACTCAGTGCTTTATTTCTGATTAAATATCATAAGGGGATCTTTAATATAAAAATTAACTATGTTTTATTTAAATTTGTAAACAAATGGAGGCCTATTTATCAAAGGTCTTGCGGACCTGATCCGACAGTACAGATCAGGTCTTCAAGACCTCACTGAACGTGGAGAGCAATACGCTCTCCCTATTCAGCATTGCACCAGCAGCTCGCCAATGGGCCGCCAGCAGGGAGGTGTCAATCAACCCGATCGTACTCAATCTGGTTGAATTCTGGCGATTCCTGTCTGCTTGCTCAGAGCAGGCGGACAGGGTTTTGGTCTAAAGACTCGCCAGAAACACGGGCCCACAAGCTCCATACAGAGATTGATAAATGGGCCTCATGGACTGAATAAATGTCTGATTCCTGTATTAAAATACTGAAAAACAACAATTTCTCAAGGTTATGGAAATCTACCCCACCAATTTAACACGTCACAAGACCCCACTGGCACTATCTTAAGATTCATTTTATAATTTGTATGTATAAGACATGGCTTAAATGTCCCTTTTAGAATGCACATATATTTGTTAATACCTTGAAATAATTAATTACTGTAATGTTTCATCTCAATAGATTATTGAATTCAATTTCAAAATGGTATGTTGTATTTCTTTTACCAGTCAGATTTGTATGTATGTTAGAAATTCCTAAGTAATGTTTTGTGTATTATTATTTTTTTAAACAACATTAAATAGAAAATACAGAAAACTTGTATTATTTTTCATTAAAGGGACAGGAAACCCCAAAGTTTCCTTTTATGATTTGTATAGATTATTATCAAATTTGCTTCATTATCTTGTTATCCTTTGCTGAAGGAACAGCATTGCACTACTGACAGGAAGCTGAACGCATCTTGTTAGCCAATCACAAGAGACAAATGTGCATATGCACCAATCAACAGCTATCTCCTACTAGTCTAGGATATGTGCCTATTCTTTTTCAACAACGGATACCAAGAGAACAAAGCAAATTTGAACATACAAGTGAATATTAAAATGACTTAAAATTACATGCTCTTTCTGAATCATGCAAGTTTAATTTTGACGTTCCTATCCCTTTAAATTATGTGCAGCATCTATCACAAATGTATAATGTCTGCATTTATATAGTGAGTCAGGTACTATTAATAAGCTATTTATGTTTTGCAACTCCTTTTATTCGATACAAAGTTCTATTTTAGGTGGTCAAATGCCTTTATTGTGTCATTTACAGCATTTTATATCAGCAGATATATTGTTGGAAAGACAAGATCATTTTTTGTTTACATTTAATAATAAACGTATTACTTTTTGCAAAAGGTCTGCAGAGCATATCTTGCAGGTCATGTGATTTTCATTCAAAGTACTTGTTTAGATTCATTTGGTTTTGCCCTTTGTTTGCCCTACCCACATCAATTTTCCCTGGCCCCACTAGTTATTTAATTATCTCTGTGCCTGTGGGCAAACTACGTCTGCTTTGCTTGCAAGACACAAATTTAGATTTCCATGCAAATACGACTTAGAAAATGTGACCCTTGAAATCACCCCTAATAAATAGCTATCTTAGACAAGGAGAACGGTAAGGAAATGAATTGTGCTTGCAAAAAGAAAACTATATCTAAAATTCAGATATAAAGATACAATTTTTAAAAAAGTTTCCAATTTACTTTCATTATCAAATTTACTTTGTTGCTATGGGATTTTTTGTTGTTGTTGTAGAGAAACCTTAAAGGGACACTGAACCCAATTTTTTTCTTTCATGATTCAGATAGAGCATGACATTTTAAGCAACTTTCTAATTTACTCCTATTATCAAATTTTCTTCATTCTCTTGGTATCTTTATTTGAAATGCAAGAATGTAAGTTGAGATGGCGGCCCATTTTTGGTGAACAACCTGGGTTGTCCTTGCTGATTGGTGGATAAATTCACCCACCAATAAAAAAGTGCTATCCAGAGTACTGAACCAAAAAAAAGCTTAGATGCCTTCTTTTTCAAATAGAGATAGCAAGAGAACAAAGAAAATGTGCTAATAGGAGTAAATTAGAAAGTTGCTTAAAATTGTATGTTCTATCTGAATCATGTAAGAAAAAAATTGGGTTCAGTGTCCCTTTAAATGGACACTGACACTAAGATCATTTTATATCTAGGAGCCCTAAAAAACATTATGCATCGGGGATGCTATTATTTGTTGGCTTATTGATTTGCTAATTTTATTAACTTTCATTCATTGAGCAGGTAGTATTTGCATCTTTTAAGTGATATAGTCATTCAGTATGACTGGGGGGGGTAATTTCAGTGTGTTTTGCCCTTGTGCAAAACTAGCACAACATTAAAAAACCTTTGTGATACTTAGTATTAAGCTGAAAACTGCTGTTCTGGGTTTATCAAGTTATTTTAACTGTTAGAATCATAGAAACATACATTTTGACAGCAGATACGAACCAAGCCTTTCCAATATTTCCTAAAAGTATAAACATATCTAGTTTGTAGGATAGCCTTATGCTTATCTCAGGCAATAATTAGTACGTAGGATAGCCTTATGCTTATCTCAGGCATTCTTCAAGTCCCCCACAGTGTTTGTCATTACCACCTCCTGTGAAAGTTTACTTCAATCACCCTTTCAGTAAAGAAGTGCTTCCTCAAATTATTCCTAAATATACTACCCTTCAACTTGAGATCATGCCCCCTTGTTCTTGAATTTTCCTTTTTATGTAAAATACTCACAGCCTCAGTTTTACTAAGCCCTTTAATATACCTGAACGTTGCTATCATATCACCTCTTTCCCTTCTCTCCTCTAAGCTATACATATTTAGGTAATTTAGCCTATCCTGGTAAGTTTTATTTTTTAGACCATGTACCATTTTGGTAGCCCTCCTTTGCACAGATTACAGTTTGTTTATATCCTTCTGAAGATATGGCCTCCGGAACTGCACCCAATACTCAAGATGAGGCCTAACTAATGATCTGTAAAGTGGCAAAAGAACCTCACTTATTGCTGCAAATACCTCTACCAATACATCTAAGCATTCTACTGGCATTACTAGACAGTACTACATTATTTACTACATTTGAAATCATCTGAAATAATAATTCCTAAGTCCTGTTCCTCATTTGTAACAGTGAGTAAAGTATCATTGAGTCTGTAATTAATGTTTGGATTTTTCTTTCCTGAATGCATAATTTTGCACTTTGCTGTGTTAATTTGTTAGATGAAAAGCGGACCTTTAAATTTGTTGTTAAGTATTAAGAATTTAAATTGTGATCAGAAAAACAGGACAGGCATATGTTAAGTATAGCGCTATTTTTTACAAAGTTGGTAATGATAAAAATTATTGTACATTAAAAATAAAGGGCTCTTATTAACTTTTTTGCTTGTGCGCTAATTGCGGTCAAAGTAAAATGTTATCATGGGTGGGTTAGCATGCGTATTACAAGTTGAAAGTAAAATGTTCATGCAAGATAAAGTCCAATGACATTAACTTCTTCTCCACATAGACTTCAATGGGGTATGCTGTTAAAAGAAACACTTCGCTCACGTGCTTATCCAACACCGCGTCAGACCAACTGCGCTAAAGCTGAAGGAAGATATATATATATATATATATATATATATATATATAGGAATATATAAGAACCTTTTCTTCTATGTGGAGAACACTGGAGTGTAAAGTATTTATATCCAAAACACAATAAAACACATTACAAATTATTAAAATTGAATAAACATATTTCATGTTTCAAGGTATTAAACTGGAAAGGGCTCAATAGTGAATATATATATGTGTGTATATACCTGAGTGTAATAGTTTAATCTAATGTTTTTTTTTTATGCGTTTGGTGAACATTTTTTTTTAACCCTTGCACTTTATGCTAGGTTTTCAGGAATGCTAATCTTATAACGTCCCGCATTAACATTAGCGCGCCACTTGTAGTCTAACCCAAAAATGGGTGATTGTTATTGTGTCAACACCGAAAATGCAGATAATTACTAAAAGTAAAATGTGATCAACCCCTAAATGTTTAACCTATATGGGGGTTCAAGTATATAGGTACACTGATACATTTGGGTGATAATAAAATGTTTTAACAAATTATAGCATTTTATCATTGCACTACCATGTCCTTTAAACTCATACACTATTAAATATTGTCTAAGATTTCTAAGGGATTGCTGCCTTCCTAAATCTCTCCTGAATTTCATTGTTCAAAGGTGTATCACATCTGATTACAAATTCTCTTCAAGGAACGTGGTTTTACAGTTTAACATCTCTGGTCTTCATCTATGTTAAACATTAATAATTGCAAATCTATTATGATTTCTTTGCAATCACTATTACAAAACTTGACTAAAAGCTCTAGTATCCGCAGGAGGCCACTGATAGGACACTGACAGCCATACAGGTTTTTTTGATGTGTATAAAAGGCTATGAAACTGGTTTTCTGAATATTAGGAAAGTCATCACTTTATATCTGAAAACTCACATGGGAATTGTAGCAGCATTAGATACAACAGATTCTTAAGAGTACAAAATGTACAACTGAGAATTGTTGGGATTATAAATAGAAATCCGTATCTTATAAAGTACAATGCAAAAATATATCTGTGAAGCATATGAATGATAAGTGGAGCACACAGAAAATATTAAATAAAATGGAACTCGAGGAGGTAATTTAGATTAGATCCTGCTTTATGAATTGAGTAGACACTTTGTTACTGCATATACGTTACTAGAAAATTTTTCCCTCTGATAAGCAGACCAAAGGTGGATTATGGGCATTTTAATGTTATCCTGTTGCTGTTCAAAGTGTACTATTTTTATGCCCTAAAGGTCTATGATGTAGTGACCTTGTTACGTACAATGTAATATGTATTAACCCATTCACTGGAAAGTAGTGTCTAAGTTTGTTCTTTTGCACTGATTGCATGTACACATACATTTTAGTATTTAGCATTTATATATACATGAACATTATACCTTGTTTTTTTCAGTAGACCAAACACGTTCAGCAAATATCAGAAGAAATTCCCCAAAGATGGGAAAACAGTTTCCATATGAAATTCAAAAAAAGTTAAATTTTTCTTCTATGGGAATAATAATTCCCTAAATATTTCAAGCAAACACTTTATGCATCACTTCACCTTCCTAATACAAAAATATATTATTCTATTTATAACCATTTTTATTGATTTATTTTAGTAGAATGTACTAATTGAAAGTAAAAAAACAAAGTTACATTTTTACATTTTGTAACTTTGCACCATATTTTTTTTTTTTGCAGAAATTGAGGAGGAAAGAATATCTAACCATAAAAATATTAGCTGAAGTTAAGAACTAGAAATATTTTAAAATGTATGCACATTCCTGTCATTGTACAACTTCATTGGTGTAATACAAAAGAAGATATGAACAAAAAAATCCTTTATAGAATTTACCAAAATTTCATCTGCGTTTACCCTTGCTTGAATTTTTTAATAATGCAATAAGTCTGGAGGTTGCTGCTAGAAGAATCTTATTACGTTATTACTATGACGATAGCAAATGTGCGCTGGCATTACAAGTTAGGTGCAATGCGAACGAGACCTCACATTCGCATTGCATGTAAGCTTTGTGCTCACGAGAGTGAGCTTCCATAGGCTGCAATGGGAGCCTTGTTCTCATGCCGTCAGTCACGGCATTAGATCCTAGTGCAGCGAAGGAGGTAAGTAGCGCAGTGATGGGCAGCAGATTGAAATATATATTTATTTGAGTATATACACATATTAACACATAAATATTAGGGATGGGCGAATGTGTTTATATCCGAATTTGAATGTTAGAACGAATGTTTGTGTAGAAATTCGATTTACATAATAGAATGTTGATAAGAACGAATATTCTAAAAATTAGATTTTCGAATGTTATTTACAGTTTTCGAATGTCACATTCGAATTCGAATGTCACATTCGAATTCGAATATTACATTTATAAAACACAATTGTAGACTAGAAACACTATTTTGAATGTCACATTCAAATTGAATATTACATTTATAAAACACAGTATTAGACTAGAAATACTATTTCGAATTTGAATGTCACATTCAAATCGAATATCACATTCGAATCGAATATCACATTTAAAACACAGTATTAGACTAGAAATACTATTTCAAATTCAAATGTGACATTCAAATTCGAATGTAGCATTCAAATTCGAATATTACATTTATTAAACACAGTTGTAGACTAGAAATACTATTTCAAATTTGAATGTCACATTCGAATTTGAATATTACATTTATAAAACACACTATTAGACTAGAAATACTATTTCGAATTTGAATGTGACATTCAAATCGAATATCACATTCAAATTGAATATCACATTGAAAACACAGTATTAGACTATAAATACTATTTCAAATTTGAATGTGACATTCGAATTCGAATGTAGCATTCAAATTCGAATATTACATTTATTAAACACAGTTGTAGACTAGAAATACTATTTCAAATTTGAATGTCACATGCAAATTCGTTATTCGAACGAATATTTTCGAATTTTATTGAAAAATTTGAAAATGAAAATTCGAAAATAGAATGTTAGAATGTTATATAAACATTCAAATTCGATTCGAATGAACGAATGTATCAAAATTAGTTTTAAATTTCGAATTTTTAACAACATTCGGCCATCCCTAATAAATATATATGCATATATACATATGCAGTACTGTGCAAAAGTCTTAGACCACCATTACATTTGTTTTAGCAATGGCATACTGACCATATAAAATTATTTCTCAGTCTCTTCATTAGAATACAACCAGAATATACAGTATATTTGTATTCATTATTTAAAAACAGAAACAAGCTTCTATAGGTTAAAGTGGCCATATTTAATATGAATATTGCATAAATAGGATTTTTCAGCTTTTAGCTACTTGACTGCAAAAGGCTCCAATGCACTTTTATATATTTCTATATATGTATACATATGTATTTATATGTTTATATGAGTATATATGTAAACATATATATACACATATAAAGACATAAATACATATGTACACAAATATAAATACAGTAAATACAGGTGTAACTTGTTTTATTGCGATTTGCTTTATTGGGTTTCATATATTTTGCGCTTTTTACAAATTAAAGGTTTGAGGCAACCCTTTGTCAAGGAAATCTATTGGTGCCATTTGTCCATCATTTATACACATATAAACACATAAATACACATGTATACACACACACACACACACATATATATATATATATATATATATATATACAGACCACCACCAAAAATAATACAAATCTCTAAAGGCTCAGATGATGGTTATCATTAGCATAAACAGAACACAGCAAGGAGTCTGCAAACGCATGTATACATCTGGCACTGTGGGGCTTGGTTAGGAGTCTAAATTCTCAGAAAGGATGCGTGAATAAAGCTTCAATTGATTTTGAACATAATTTCACAAAAGGCTCCTTTGCCTAATGAGCATCTATGATTGTAGCCCAATTAATTTTGACCAATGACAGATCTCCTAAGAATCTATAGAAATAAATTCCTATTTTGAACAAATTAGCAGCAGCATATCATAATGAACACAACACACAAAATAAAAGAATGGATTTCTAATTGGAGAATCCCGTCATGCATGTTGAATCTGAACTATTAAACTGTCATTTTTTTTGTAGTTGGTTACAAAATTTGTCTCTGTTAGAGAATGAGTCTACTGACACACAATTATTCAAGCACACTGATTCCATAAACCTTAAGGTAAGTGACATTTATCAGTTACAATGAGCAATATTGCATTTTTCACAACAGGTTATCTAAATTATGTATAGAGAAGAAAATAAAAGATATAGCAACCACTGAGATGAAAACTTAGATATGGAATTTAAATTGCCAGGTGAAAATTCTTGCTTTTTAATTTGGAAGGATGCTCTGGAGAGTATACGTTATCAGGTCACATTTTCTGTTTTATATCTTTTTTTTATTTCAAATATGTTTTAGTGTGAACAGAAAGGCAAACAATTGATAGGTTACATTACAAAACAAAAAAAAAGGTTTGTAAACAAAATTAATAATTACATTTGTAGGGGTGCTCAAGATAAGCTGTAGTTTGTAATTTTCAGTAAATGTCAAGAGCTTTAAAAAGATATATTTACTCTTACAAGAGGTGACAGCTGACAGCATTTGCAATAAAGAAAAATATATATGTATTTATAAAGAAAACACACACATCTTTTCAAAGCTTAAAGGGACACAAAACGTATAAAAAATGTCAAAGCATCTTAATACAAATACAAAAGAAAATTGCAGAATACAGAACCAATAAAACAACAAAGGGTATGAGTACTCCCTTTATATCTTGGCCAACAAGGGTTAAGTCCTTCTCCAAAGTGGAGGTTGACTGTAGGAAAGGAATCACAATATTGTAGCACGTCAGTTACACAATATGCACTAAACAGAAAATACTCACAGGGGCTCAAGGGCCAGGAATCAAAATATTTATTACATGAAGATGCAAACAGCAAAGCAGCCCTTTTCAAATGATTTATTCCACAATGTTAAAAACATATATAACAAGCTCTGAATAATAAGATGAATAAAATTAGCTCAACGCGTTTCAGCGAATTCATCGCCTTTTTCAAGAGCAATTAAATGTCAATCCACAAAGCTACAAACAGCGAAACAATTTTTTTCGAAGGATTTATTCCACAAGTTTAAAAAAATTATATAACAATGAAGCTTTGCATAATAAAAGCTAATTAAAATTAAAATTAACTCAAAGGGATTCAGCGAATTTATCACCTTTTCAAGAGCAATAAAATGTCTGGATTGATATTTTCTACTATATATAAATTTTATATATTTATAGATATATACTGTGTATATATATATATATATATATATATATATATATATATGTCTATATATCTGTCTATCTATCTATCTGTCATCTATCTATCTGTCATCTATATATCTGTCTCTCTCTCTCTCTCTCTGTCTCTCCACCCTGAAATACAAGGTAATCCTTCTCTGAACAAAGAAACAGGGCAGCTCCAGACAATTGTTTTGGCCTTCACCTCACTGATGTGTCTGTACCTCACTGACAAGATCCAAAGAAAGCCGAAACGATTATCTGGGTTTGCCATGTTCCTTGCTCAGAGATGGATTTCCTGGTATTTCAGGGACTGACCTTCTTAGGTGGGATCAGACTGATATACTTCATGGCAACCCCAGACAATCGTTTGGACCATCATCTCACTGACATGTCTGTGCCTCACTGACAAGGCCCAAAGAAGGCAGAAACGATTATCTGGGGTTGCCATGATCCTTGTTTAAAGAATGATTGCCTGGTATTTAAGGGCTGGATAGACCTTGTTAGGTGTGATAAGACTGATATACTTCAGGAAAGTTCTCAGTGAAAAGCATAACTGAGATAAAAGAGGATGATTCATGGTTGTAAATCACCATATTGAGTTATTGTTTGTTCCTGAGACCGAGTGTTCTCTTTCTGTATGTATTTGTAATATGACCCTAGGAAAGTCTCCCTAAAGGTGATAAAGGAAACAAACGTGCTTAGAGGAATATGGCTGCACCTCACTGACAAGGCCAAAAAAGGCGATCATATGTGGTTGTCATTAGAGAAATGCACGGAAGAAAATTTTGCTTTGGATATTCAGGGAAATTTGTTTCCCCAAATATTCATTGCATGCACTATTCGATCTTTGTTTTATTTCAAACTAAATGGAAATCGAATTTTCATTAAAGGACCAGTCAATACTGTAGATTTGCATAATCAACAAATGCAAGATAACAAGACAATGCAATAGCAGTTTGTCTGAACTTCAAATGAGTAGTAGATTTTTTTTTCTGACAATTTTAAAAGTTATGTATATTTCCACTCCCCCTGTACCATGTGACAGCCATCAGCCAATCACAAATTCATACACGTACCATGGGACAGCCATCAGCCAATCACAAATGCATACACTTTTTATTCTGTGAATTCTTGCACATGCTTAGGAGGAGCTGGTGACTCAAAAAGTTTAAATATAAAAAGACTGTGCACATTTTGTTAATGGAAGTAAATTGGAAAGTTGTTTAAAATTGCTGCTCTATCTGAATCAGTTTAATTTTGACTTGAGTGTCCCTTTAAACATTTACATTAGTTTTTGTTAAAACAAATATAAATGATTCTAAACTACAGGTGAAAAGTTCACTTGTAGCTCCAGAGCATGGAGAGCACGTTAAGGGACCCTGTAGTCAAATATACACTTGTGTTCTAACAATAGTATACCAATAAATAAATCTTTTTTCAAAGTACATCCTATTTCAAATCTTTGTCGTTTGCAATATATCAGTTTTATAATTTTTACCTTTTTCCAAACCCACGGATTTATACTCCCTAACTGTATTCCAATCCTGGAGGACAACTCCAGTTGGAACATGGCGACTAACGGACGCAATGCGCATGTGCAACTACACGCAACGTCATCGGCAACGTCACCGTCTTAGGGCTAAGAAGACACTCTCTGTTGATCCAGCTTCAGATGAGTATGCTGCGCAGTGTGCGCATGCGTTATTTTCTCTGCTGTTGGTGATGTCGGCTTCTATGCCGCAATATGCGCATGCGATACTAATAGAAAACTATTGCGCATGCGTTTGATGACGAAATTATATTTTAATTACATGCTAGTACTGGGCATATGATTGGCCAGAATGTTATTGCTTAGACGGCCCACATTTGAGGGCTGGTTAACGTGACGTCAGTGACATAAAATAAAAGTTTCTTTTTCGGCTAAAGGGAGCTTCGTTTTTGAAAATGAAAAGGTAGATTTAATTTAATTTATAATTGCAATGTTTAATGTTGGGTGAGTTTTGCCTAAGAACAGCTAAAGTTAGTAATCCTTTAAGGTGCGTATTAAGTGCTTAAAAAAAGAGGAAACAAATGAACACTGAACATTTTTTAAAGGGACACTGAACCCAAACATTTTCTTTCGTGATTCAGATAGAGCATGAAATTTTAAGCAACTTTCTAATTTACTCCTATTATCAAATTTTCTTCATTCTCTTGATATCTTAATTGGAAATGCAAGAATGTAAGTTTAGATGCCGGCCCATTTTTGGCGAACAACCTGGGTTGTTCTTGCTGATTGGTGGATAAATTCATCCACCAATAAAAAAGTGCTGTCCAGAGTTCTGAACCCAAAAAAAGCTTAGATGCCTTCTTTTTCAAATTAAGATAGCAAGAGAACGAAGAAAAAATGATAATAGGAGTAAATTAGAAAGTTGCTTAAAATTGCATGCTCTATCTGAATCAAGAAAGGAAAAATTTGGGTTCAGTGTCCATTTAAGTATTTATTTATTTTCGCTGGTTCATTGTTTCAAAATTTTGTTTCATTAAAACAAAACGAAAATTTAATTTTCGTGACGAATGTGCATTTTTCCGAGATACAAATGGACATCTCTAGTTGCCATGTTTTTGTTCAGAGAAGAATTGCCGGGTATTTCAGGCTATATCTTTGTGTGTGTAATGTCAGTGTTAAATAGAAAATTGTTCAAATGATACAGGGTGCTGCTGAACTGCACTTTAGAGGATTAAGTCCCCCTTTAGCAAATTTGTGTTTTTAATTTTTAATGGGATTATTTAATTTGATTTTTAATTAAATGGCAATATAATAGAAATATCTTAGACTAATAAATAGGTTCCCTAGCTCATTTAATGCCAGTTTTTTAGACATACAAATTTGGAGTGCAAAACATTTACATGGAGAGTTTTCTGGTAAACACATTTAACCTGTGTCTATGATAGCTTAATCGCTTATTTCTTTATGTTCTGCAATTACGAAATGTAAACCTATCAAAGACATGATATATTACTCCTATAATGAAATTCACAGGTTCAAAACACTTTTCAGGCAGTTAAAGGGACATACATTACATTACGATTGTGATATAATTAATTATGTATAGCAAAAATATCATTATACATTTTATGTAGGCATGCGCATTTTTCTCTTTTATGATGAAACAAATGACGAAGATGCCAGTTGCTAGCAGCATTCATCTTTTTTTTAGAACCGGATTTTTTCTTGTGAAAGTGCAACACACTAAGATCTGGATTTGCACAGATGCTAGTGAGTTGCACTTTCATAAAAGAGAGGAATGCACATGCCTATATAAAATGTATAATGATATTTGTGTGTGTGTGTGTGTTTATAATATCAGTGCACTTTTTCTGAAATTTAAAATACTCGACTTGCAAAGTCCTATGAGAATTGGATATGCCTACTCCAGGCTTTAGAAAACTTGTTCTGCTACATTTTACAAAAAGATTGTTTTATTCGAAAAATTGTGTTAAAAGTTGAACAATGTTTAAGTTTGTGGAACTGTCTATGTGCCAAAAGGTTAAAGGGTTGTGAAACCCAATTTCCTTTTATTATCAAAGTTGCTTCATTCTCATGTTATTCTTTGTTGAAGAGATACCTAGGTAGGTAGTGTGCACATGCCTGAAGCACTGCATGACAGGGAATAGTGCTGTCCTCTAGTGCTCTTGCTAATGTATAACATTGTTGCAAAACTGCTAGTGCTGCAGACACCTAAGCTTACATCCCTGCTTTTCAACAAATGATAGCAAGAAAACAAAGACAATTTGATAATAGAGGAGGTTTATGCCCCTTTAAGTACAAATTATTCTTTTTTCTTTCTTCCTTTCTTTCTTTCTTTTTCATGATTCCATTAACTACTGGGAAGAATAGATTAATTTTCTACTTAACAAAGACAAAAATTGTCTGCAGACTGTACAACCAGTTCAACTTTTGAAAGTTTAAGTTCATCAGAAATAAGGATTTTTTCTCAGAGACAAGGGGTTTAAGAAGTGACAGAAAGTTCCTTAAATAGAAATACTAAAGGTCACTTGATAAATGAGAAAAGGTTTTATATAGTACAAAGTAGTCTGGGTAAATTGGAACCGATAACCCCAAGGTTTATGGCAAACAGTACTTTAATCAAAATCCCATATAAGTATAAATGATTCCGCCCCTTTTCTTATGGAGTTCAGTAAGTTCAGCCACTGGGAAGTCTGCACTGCAATTTGTGGTCATCAGACCCAAATGTTCATCTCTCCTTCAAACAAAGAAATGTAGGGATAACACAGTATCTTGTTAGATAATACTGCTACACATTCTAATTTGGAGTTTGATTTACTTTAGAACAGAGTTTGTATTTTAAGTTATATTACATTTAAAGGGACATTAAACTGCTAGGCACAATTACCCAAGAATGTTTTACTACTAGCTATGGCCTAGATTTGGAGTTTGGCGGTAGCCGTGAAAACCAGCGTTAGAGGCTCCTAACGCTGGTTTTAGGCTACCGCCGGTATTTGGAGTCACTCAAAAAAGGGTCTAACGCTCACTTTTCAGCCGCGACTTTTCCATACCGCAGATCCCCTTACGTCATTTGCGTATCCTATCTTTTCAATGGGATCTTTCTAACTCCGGTATTTAGAGTCGTTTCTAAAGTGAGCGTTAGAAATCTAACGACAAAACTCCAGCCGCAGAAAAAAAGTCAGTAGTTAAGAGCTTTCTGGGCTAACGCTGGTTCATAAAGCTCTTAACTACTGTGCTCTAAAGTACACTAACACCCATAAACTACCTATATACCCCTAAACCAAGGTCCCCCCACATCACAGCCACTCGATTAATTTTTTTTAACCCCTAATCTGCCGACCGCCACCTACGTTATACTTATGTACCCCTAATCTGCTGCCCCTAACACCGCCAACCCCTGTATTATATTTATTAACCCCTAACCTGCCCCCCACAACGTCGCCGCCAGCTACCTACAATAATTAACCACTAATCTGCCGACCGCAAAGCGCCGCCACCTACATTATAGCTATGTACCCCTAATCTGCTGCCCCTAACACCGCCGACCCCTATATTATATTTATTAACCCCTAATCTGCCGCCCTCAACGTCGCCTCCACCTGCCTACACTTATTAACCCCTAATCTGCCGACCGGACCACACCGCTATTATAATAAAGTTATTAACCCCTAATCCGCCTCACTAACCCTATAATAAATAGTATTAACCCCTAATCTGCCCTCCCTAACATCGCCGACACCTAACTTCAAACATTAATCCCTAATCTGCCGACCGGAGCTCACCGCTATTCTAATAAATGTATTAACCCCTAAAGCTAAGTCTAACACTAACACCCCCCTAAGTTAAATATAATTTTTATCTAACGAAATAAATTAACTCTTATTAAATAAATTATTCCTATTTAAAGCTAAATACTTACCTGTAAAATAAATCCTAATATAGCTACAATATAAATTATAATTACATTCTAGCTATTTTAGGATTAATATTTATTTTACAGGCAACTTTGTATTTATTTTAACCAGGTACAATAGCTATTAAATAGTTAAGAACTATTTAATAGCTACCTAGTTAAAAAAAATTACAAATTTACCTGTAAAATAAATCCTAACCTAAGTTACAATTAAACCTAACACTACACTATCAATAAATTAATTAAATAAAATACCTACAATTACCTACAATTTAACCTAACACTACACTATCAATAAATTAATTAAATACAATACCTACAAATAACTACAATGAAATAAACTAACTAAAGTACAAAAAATAAAAAATAACTAAGTTGCAAAAAATAAAAAAATATTTACAAACATAAGAAAAATATTACAACAATTTTAAACTAATTACACCTACTCTAAGCCCCCTAATAAAATAACAAAGCCCCCCAAAATAAAAAAATGCCCTACCCTATTCTAAATGACTAAAGTTCAAAGCTCTTTTACCTTACCAGCCCTGAACAGGGCCCTTTGCGGGGCATGCCCCAAGAAGTTCAGCTCTTTTGCCTGTAAAAAATAACATACAATACCCAAGCCCCCCAACATTACAACCCACCACCCACATACCCCTAATCTAACCCAAACCCCCCTTAAATAAACCTAACACTAAGCCCCTGAAGATCTTCCTACCTTATCTTCACCATACCAGGTTCACCGATCGATCCAGAAGAGCTCCTCCGATGTCCTGATCCAAGCCCAAGCTGGGGGCTGAAGAGGTCCATGATCCAGCTGAAGTCTTCATCCAAGCGGGAGCTGAAGAGGTCCATGATCCGGATGAAGTCTTCTATCAACGGCATCTTCAATCTTCTTTCTTCGGGAGCCATCATCTTCCATCCGACGCGGAACATCCTCTTCTCCCGACGCCTACTAGCCGAATGACGGTTCCTTTAAATGACATCATCCAAGATGGCGTCCCTCGAATTCCGATTGGCTGATAGGATTCTATCAGCCAATCGGAATTAAGGTAGGAATATTCTGATTGGCTGATAGAATCAGCCAATCAGAATCAAGTTCAATCCGATTGGCTGATCCATGATGATGATTGAATCAGCCAATCGGATTGAACTTGATTCTGATTGGCTGATTCCATCAGCCAATCAGAATATTCCTACCTTAATTCCGATTGGCTGATAGAATCCTATCAGCCAATCGGAATTCGAGGGACGCCATCTTGGATGACGTCATTTAAAGGAACCGTCATTCGGCTAGTAGGCGTCGGGAGAAGAGGATGTTCCGCGTCGGATGGAAGATGATGGCTCCCGAAGAAAGAAGATTGAAGATGTCGTTGATAGAAGACTTCATCCGGATCATGGAACTCTTCAGCTCCCGCTTGGATGAAGACTTCAGCCGGATCATGGACCTCTTCAGCTCCCGCTTGGATGATGACTTCAGCCGGATCATGGACCTCTTCAGCCCCCCGCTTGGGCTTGGATCAGGACATCGGAGGAGCTCTTCTGGATCGATCGGTGAACCTGGTATGTTGAAGATAAGGTCGGAAGATCTTCAGGGGCTTAGTGTTCGGTTTATTTAAGGGGGGTTTGGATTAGATTAGGGGTATGTGGGTGGTGGGTTGTAATGTTGGGGGGGGGTATTGTATGTTTTTTTTACAGGCAAAAGAGCTGAACTTCTTGGGGCATTCCCCGCAAAGGGCCCTGTTCAGGGCTGGTAAGGTAAAAGAGCTTTGAACTTTAGTAATTTAGAATAGGGTAGGGCATTTTTTTATTTTGGGGGTCTTTGTCATTTTATTAGGGGGCTTAGAGTAGGTGTAATTAGTTTAAAATTGTTGTAATATTTTTCTAATGTTTGTAAATATTTTTTTATTTTTTGTAACTTAGTTCTTTTTTATTTTTTGTACTTTAGTTAGTTTATTTCATTGTATTTATTTGTAGGAATTGTATTTAATTTATTTATTGATAGTGTAGTGTTAGTTTTAATTATAGATAATTATAGGTATTTTATTTAATTAATTTATTGATAGTGTAGTGTTAGGTTTAATTGTAACTTAGGTTAGGATTTATTTTACAGGTAAATTTGTAATTATTTTAACTATTTTAGCTATTAAATAGTTCTTAACTATTTAATAGCTATTAAACCTGGTTAAAATAAATACAAAGTTACCTGTAAAATAAATATTAATCCTAATATAGCTATAATATAATTATAATTTATATTGTAGCTATATTAGGATTTATTTTACAGGTAAGTATTTAGCTTTAAATAGGAATAATTTATTTAATAAGAGTTAATTAATTTCGTTAGATTTAAATTATATTTAACTTAGGGGGGTGTTAGTGTTAGGGTTAGACTTAGCTTTAGGGGTTAATACATTTATTAGAATAGCGGTGAGCTCCAGTCGGCAGATTAGGGGTTAATAATTGAAGTTAGGTGACGGCGATGTTAGGGAGGGCAGATTAGGGGTTAATACTATTTATTATAGGGTTAGTGAGGCGGATTAGGGGTTAATAACTTTATAATAATAGCGGTGCGGTCCGTTCGGCAGATTAGGGGTTAATAAGTGTAGGCAGGTGGTGGCGACGTTGTGGGGGCAGATTAGGGGTTAATAAATATAATATAGGGGTTGGCGGTGTTAGGGGCAGCAGATTAGGGGTACATAGGGATAATGTAAGTAGCGGCGGTTTACGGAGCGGCAGATTAGGGGTTAATAATAATATGCAGGGGTCAACGATAGCGGTGACAGCAGAATAGGGGTTAATAAGTGTAAGGTTAGGGGTGTTTAGACTCGGGGTACATGTTAGGGTGTTAGGTGCAGACGTAGGAAGTGTTTCCCCATAGCAAACTATGGGGCTGCGTTAGGAGCTGAACGCGGCTTTTTTGCAGGTGTTAGGTTTTTTTTCAGCTCAAACAGCCCCATTGTTTCCTATGGGGGAATCGTGCACGAGCACGTTTTTGAGGCTGGCCGCGTCCGTAAGCAACTCTGGTATCGAGAGTTGAAGTTGCGTTAAATATGCTCTGCGCTCCTTTTTTGGAGCCTAACGCAGCCATTCTGTGGACTCTCAATACCAGAGTTATTTTAAAGGTGCGGCCAGAAAAAAGCCAGCGTTAGCTACGCGGGTCGTTACCGACAAAACTCTAAATCTAGCCGTCTGTTATTGCATTTATTTCTCTTTCTGTAGCTCTTTTTAAATCAGTTCTCCTGGTTTCATAGTTTAAAGTTGCCAGATATTGAAGCCTATTTTATTACAGCTGTATAATGAGTTTCAGGTTAAGGTACACGATACAAAGCAGGAGCTGTCATTTTTTTTGTAGTGGCTGCATTGCTCTATAATATTGCTGAGTGATTCTTTAAATATATTTTTGTAATTGCAAAACTGTGTAAAAAATGCAAAAATGTAACACTCACATGATGTAATATGCACAGTAACCTGAAGCTAGGGATGGGCGAATGTGCTGTAATTTGTTTGGTAGAACGAATAGTCCTGTGAACATTCGTTTTGGACAATCGAATATTGATAAGAATGAAAATCCATTAAAAATCGGTAATCAAGTGTTATTTCCAGATTTTGAATGTTACTTTCGTTTTTGAATGTTCATAATTAGATTGAAAATAAACATTCGAAATTTCGAATGTAACATTTAATTTAACAAATACTATTTAGAAGTTCAATAGTTCATGTGGAAGGGAATTTAGCAAATTGATACATAATAGATACAAATATATCACTTCTAATTTCGAATATTGCATAATTTGAATATCACATTTAAAGAGAGAATTAGAAATACTATTACAAATATATTTATTCAAATTTTTCGAATTTGAACATTGCATAGTTCGAATCAAAGTATTAGAAAAGTTTGAAATTAATATTGCATTTAAAAAAAAAAAAAACATTAGAAATACTATTGCATTAAACGAAGGTTAAAATGTTGTACAAACATTAAAACTAGAAATGAAAGAATGAATGTGTTAAAATATATTTCATTTTTCGATTGTTGTGAAAAATTTGCCAATCCCTACCTGAAGCACATTATACAGCTGTAAAAAAATGAACAATATTACTGATCTGTGAGTGTGCACAGCTTCTGTCAAAGGCTGGGAGAATACCTGAACTCCAAGATGGCAGCCCCCAGTACAAAGAGGCGGAGCTTCAGAGTCTGGCACCTTTAAGCTGTTAAAACAGAAGAACGGATTTGTAAAGAACTGCAGGAACATGATGAAATGTAATAACATAGTGAGTAGTTAATATTCTTTATAGTAGTGCACAGCAGTTTAATGTTCCTTTAAAGGGACAATAAACAGTACATAAATGCTAGAGGAGTGATGCAGTCAAAGAAAACATTAGTCAGAGAATAACATGTAGATGTATTTTTTAAAGTTTCATTAGTTTATTTAAATAGTGACAAAATAAGTGTAAAGTTTTAATGTCTATAAAACACTGGGAGCTGCCATTTTGTAACTTAGGTTACCTTCTCTGCTGTGGTCAATCAGGAACAGATTTAAATATGTCACTAGAGTGTGCAGCCAATGGCTGTGTGGAATATAACAGTGTTCTGCACTTCAATTTCTAACAGGAACTGAAATGCTCACAATTTCAGAATGGTATTACAGGAAAAGGGGACAAAATAAATAATAGAGTTTTTTAATATATATAATTTATCATTTTAGGTTACCATCTCAAAGTTTTTAATGTCCCTTTAAACTATACACTTTCCAGTTTGTATTTTAATACATTTGGCTAGGTTTGAAAAATGTGAAATTCATTTCTAGCGTTTAATTAGTGGTCATTACTTCCATTAATATATGTAGTTGTGTAAAGTGACCCAGTATGTGATATCTCACACAGGAAATGAAAACCACAAGCAATGTGTAAAAGCAAAAATGAAAGGACATGACTCTGATAGAGCATGTTACTTTAAGACAGTTTATAATTTACTTCTATATATACTGTGTTCTCTTGGTATCCTTTGTTGGAAAATAATATGTACATATCCTTCACTAATGAGTGCTAGCTGTTGATTGGTCCCTGCACATATTTGTCTCTTGTGATTGGCTGATTTCAGCAAAGGATATCAAGGGAATGAAACAGATTTTATAATAGGAATACATTGGAAAGTTGTTTAAAATTGTATGTTCTATCCTTAATCCTGAAAGAAATTGGGTTTCATATCCCTTTAAAACTGCAAGACTTGGGAAAATAATTTTGTAAATGTTAGTAATTGTTAAATATTTGCATTTTTTGGGGGGTTAAGTTGTTCTAGAGGCGTGGTCAGGGTTTTCACAAAAAATTGAAGCATGTGGAATTCATTAGGGCTTTATCACCATTTTATCTTCTATCACAATTTTCAGCATTGAAGAGGTTGTTTCATTTTTATTTTTTAAAGGAACAGTGAACACCTTGAGATTTTGATATACAATGTTTAGTTATTCATAATGAAACAACATTGCAAAATAACTTCAGTGTTTATTTTGTCTCCTTTTCATGTAATTTAACTTTGAAAGTTGAGCCATTTCAAATAGCTTAAAATGTACCCTGTTGATTTTTGAAGGCTAACTCTGCTACATATCTATTCCTAATCGGCTTTAGATAACAACTGCAAAACAAAGCAATGTATACTAACTTTATGACAGTAGCTAGCCTTGTTGTCAGCAGACGAAAGCCCTTATTGGCTCCCTTATTGGCTCCCACAAATAAGGCAAGTTGTGGGAGGAGTTTGTCTTTTGTTAACTAATTGCAGTAAAAAGGGTGATATGCAATAGCAACATAACACAACACAAATGTCTTATAATTGCAAGATGATAACTGTCCATTTATTTGCTTTGAACTTTTTTTTACCATTTTTACCATTTTATACAAAGTGTTTTTTTTCCCTTTTCATTCTCATTTGATAAAATGTTGACATTTTTTTGGTGATGCCATTATCTTTAATTTCTTTCTGCTGTATTCTATACAGTGAGAAGTCAACAGTTAAAGGGACATGAAACCCCAAAAATGTATTTCATTAGTCAGATACAGAATACAATTTTTAAAAAGTTTCTAATTTACTTCATTCTCATGTTATTCTTTGTTGAAGTTATACCTAGGTAGGTAGCATTCACATAACTGAAGCAGTACATGACAGGAAATAGTGCTGTCATCTGGTTCTCTTGCTAATGTATAACCTTGTTGCAAATCAACTGCCTTAAAGTGCTGCAGACACATGCACGCTCCTGAGCTTACAACTTTGCTTTTCAACAAAGGATAGCAAGAAAATGAAGAAAATTTGATTATATAAGTAAATTAGAAAGTTGTTTAAAATTGTTTACTCATTCATGAAAGAAAAAAAAATGGGTTTCACGTCCCTTTAAAGGGACAGTATACACCAATTTTCATTTAACTGCATGCAATAGACACTACTATAAAGAAGAATATGCACAGATACTGATATAAAAATCCAGTATAAAACTGTTTGCTTAGAAGCTCCCAGTTTAGCTCTGTAACCTGAAAAGGTTATCTGGAACACCCACTGCATGTGGTTCTATAGAAGAAAAAGAAAACACTCCCCCCCCCTCCCTCTTCCTCTGAGAATGAAAAGACTCTACACAAACAGGAGCAGGCGGGAGGAGGTATACAGCAGTATTCTCCTAAAACTTTGGGCTTTGTTAGGAGTCTGAAAATCAGCACAATGTTCTTTAAAAATAAGCAAAACTATACATTTAAAAAAAAATGCTGTGTAGGCTATATAAATGAAGCTAATCCAGCAACCCACAGATGTGACAAGGGTCGTGTACAATTCTTTATTCATTTTTTACTATAGTAAGCTTATTTTCAGAGAGATATTAGTTTCAGGTTATTTTGAATCTAGATCATTGAGCTTTTGGGAGACTTTTTTTTCTCTTTGTATATAAGCAGTGTATTTAGGATTGTTATTTGTACAAATTCAAAATAGGACTATTGAATGGATAGTAAAGCTTTGTATATGGGATTAAAAACAAATATAATTTAAACTGCACTGAAAACTTTGCAATTTGATTTGTATTTGTTTCAAACTGAGAATTTATATCAGTGGCTGGTACTCTGATGTTAACCTTGTGGTCCTCTGTGAGATTCTGTATTTTAGAAAGGTTGATTACTTTCTGTAAAAAACAGACAAAAAAAAGCTCATATCTCACAGCATCCTTTCCTAGAGAATTCAGTGAGATCCATATAAACCTAAATCAATAAATTCTGTACTTAGGTTTTTCCTATAAAGGGTCAGATTACGAATGGAGCATTAACAGCTACGCGTGAGCGAAAAGGGGTTTATTGCGGGTGTTTGCATGCAACAGGTTTATCGCTCGTATTACAAGTTGAACGTAAACACGAACGCGTGAGTGCAATCGTGATTTACACTAAAATGATTACAGCGTACTAAGACCTCTGTTAACTGTTCTGCAAAACAAAAAGTGTTACAAAATACATCAAAAATACATTACAATAACACTTCATAATAACACTATCTAATAATTTTTTTTTTTTTTAAATTGCACATAAATAGTGATAAGGGCTAAAAGATATGCGGTTTCATGTGTAAATAAAAAGATAGGCAAAGGGCTTTAACATAGAGATACATACATTTACATGACTATATATATATATGTGTGTGTGTGTTTATATGTATGTACATATGTATTTACAGACATTTATACAAATATAAACACATAAATACATATGTATACACATATAGACATATAAGGAAGTGCATTGTAGCCCTTTGCAGTTAAGTAGATGAAAACATATTAAAGCATATTCATGCAATATTCACATTTAATAAAGTTTTATACTGTGTATTTACTGTAAATTTTTCACATTCAAATGTTCTGTACATAACAGAATATGTTTTATGTATTTTTGAAATATATATTCCTCTATATATATATATATATATATCTGTATGTATCTATACCTATATATAATCATGTATATATACTGTATATATTTATATATATATATATATATATATATATATATATATATATATATATATATATATATATATATATATATATATATATATATAAAACATGTATTTATGAAAAAAATAAAAGACAAAAGTTAAGGAGGCGCTTCAAAATGAAGCTGGAAGGGTGCAAGTGTATATAGAAAATACCTCTATAGACGCTTACTATACCTTAAAATGATACATCTTAAACTTGGACAAAACTCTCTGATAAAAGTATATATACATTATTAATAAATCTCAAAATACACTTCACACAAAATAATAAAATATAATTTTTACTAGAACAAAATTAAAACATACAAACAGGGACGTCTCCCTTGAGAAAATATTAAAATTCTAATAATGACTACTATAAACATCAAAAAGTCCAAATGCAAGCCGTACCGTCTAGTATCCCAAATCAGTATCGCTAGTGGTGTCTAGTGCGATACTGATTTGGGATACTAGCCGATACGGCTTGCATTTGGACTTTTTGAATTTTTGTCTTTTATATGTAAATAAGTATCCTAACCTGGAGGTGTTAGGACTTTTTTAGGAAGGCTAGGAAGTGTATTAAAGGGACAGTCTACACCAGAATTTTTATTGTTTTAAAAGATAGATAATCCCTTTATTACCCATTCCCCAGTTTTGTATACCCAACACATTTATATTAATATACTTTTAACCTCTGTGATTATCTTGTATCGAAGCCTCTGCAAACTGCCCCTTTATTTCAGTTCTTTTGAAAGACTTGCAGTTTAGCTAATCAGTGCCTGCTCCCAGATAACTTCACGTGCATGAGCACAGTGTTATCTATATGAAATACCTGAACTAACACCCTCTAGTGGTAAAAAACTGTTAAAATGCATTCTGAAAAGAGGTGGCCTTCAAGGTCTAAGAAATTAGCATATGAACCTCCTAGGTTAAGCTTTCAACTAAGAATACCAAGAGAACAAAGCAAAATTGGTGATAAAAGTAAATTGGAAAATTGTTTAAAATTACATGCTCTATCTGAATCATGAAAGTTTATTTTGGCCTATACTGTCCCTTTAACAGTGCTATCCCTTTAATAACCCTACGGTTTGTGTATTCGTATTTATCAAAAAATAGAAAATATTCTGTTAAAAACATTGGATTCATATTTCATGCTGTATTAGTGCACTTGAGACTATGCTATCGGGTTTTGCGCGCGAGTAGGGTGTTAGTTTTTCCCCTACTTTTTTTGCTCTATTGATTTTCATAGGACTTACTGTGAGCTATTTCTACATCTGGCAAAACAGATGGCACATTGTAGATTATTTTGTCAGCACTGGTTTAAACCACTATTTAGTTCTTTAGCTTTGGAGGGGGTTACTTTTATCCAATACAGTCATACTGAGAGAATAGTAACTGTATCATTGTCTTTTATAACCTTATGTGTTTTGAGAGGAATGACAGTGTATAATAACTGTGTAAGCCTAATTCTTAGATCAATTCCAGGGTATCTAAAGGATGTTCGGCTATTATATGTGGATGCAGCTCACAGAAAACAAAAATGACTAATCAATGCCAATATGTCTATAGCCAAGATCCAATAGTTTAATAGAAGACGGCTCACAGGATTAAAGAATGATTCATAAACACGTTTGACTTCCAACTCCTGACCCTCACCTTGTACGCACCATTAGTCAATTTAACACCTCTGGATAACGGTATAATAAGCCAAGTCCTGATGCCAATGCATTACTTGATTAAACTTGCCATACCTCAGCCAGATAAGGCTCTTGCACCAATTATAGCACTGAAAGCATTAAATGAATGATCTCTACAAATGTTGTACTTGAGAAAGGTCTTTTCATTTCTTTGTGATGCTTGCCAAATAGAAACAGCATTTCTGAGATATCAGGCTAATAGTCAGATTTTCTGCTCATTGCTGAATGACATTATCACAGTTAATGTGAGTGAAGTGGTTCATGTGGGGGAAAGTCTTGGGTTGTCATGTGACTGTGTGTGCTCAGATAGAACCCCAGGTCTTTTGTAATGTGGGAATATTTTGGAAACTGTTTACAAAAAGTCAAATTCACAAATTGATCAACCATTCTCTTTAAAGGTCCCATTGAAAGTGCAGAATCCAATACTTTTGTTCAGCATAAATCACCAGATGCAAGTAAGATACAAATTCTCAAGAGGTACAACAAATATTTTTATCATACAGTTTCCCACCAAACACTGCAGTAGATATAATTCAGTATATTGCATAATTTATTCCAAACCAAACTGGAGGCTAATTCTCCTATTCTCACATCATCCACAACAACATTTGCTGATGGAATTTCACACAAGGTATTGATTGTATTTCCTCCTCTACTAACGCAAAGCACACATTTTTTTTCACTGGTTTGACACCGTGCAGAGAAGTTGTTGGCTATTGAAATATGCATATTATACATTAATTGCACAATGTACTTTTATATGTAAGTATGGATAGATAGACAGACAGACGGACAGACAGACGGACAGACAGACAGACGGACAGACAGACAGATAGATAGATAGATAGATAGATAGTGTTATGGTCAGGGTTATTATTTTGTTATTATTATTATTATTATCATAATTATTGTATTATTATGCCACTTTCTCGATTGCCCATACAATTTTAACTACTTACAGATAAATCTTAAATTCAGATGCTGGTACAGAATAATGCTGTGCTACTACTCATGTAACATTGAAGTCATATGTCACATGGTCTAGAAGCCATATTGCTTTTTATAACTAATTTTTAAAAAACATTTGAAAATCTTCTCCGGAACCACTTATGTTAAAGATGTAACATTTGCTCTATTAACTGCTGCTGTGACATAGATTTTAAATTGTTCTAGAGAAGTTCATTGGTCACATGGTGTGGCCTTCATATTGGATTTTGTGAAAATTTTCAAAGATCTCTGAAACCACTAGCGGAATGAAGCAAAATTAATGAATGTGCTCCTGGCAAGGTCATCTACCAGTGTTATTCAAAACGCAATTTTTCTAAAATCAACACGGCTGCCGCAAGCCATTAATATTTTTTCAGTTGCACAAATTTGTAGTTTTTTTCACTATTTTTATACTATTAAACTGTGTTACAGTGTATTAGACAAATGATAATATACAGACATGACCCCGAAAGGCAATATTGTGGTTAAAGTTCGCACTGTATGGTGGCCATATTGAAATCAAACATTTATACATTTTCATGAAACTTCAGCAGATTGTAAAGGTCTATAAATCAATTTACAGAATTTTGTGGTCCTATACCAATAAATTATATTGTTAATAATAATAATAATAATAATAATAATAATAATAGAGAGATAGAGAGATGATAGATAGATAGATAGATAGATAGCTGGATAGATAGATAGATAGATAGATAGAGGCACTTATTTATTCACAACTCTATTTTTGACTCTAGTAGATCAACTATGTGTTGCTAAATTCCAAATTTATGGTGTGTTTTAGGGAAAAAAAAGGTATAAATTTAATCAATTTACACATTAACCATTTCGCTGCTAAGCTTTTTTCACACCCCAGGGCTAGGCCAATTTTGAGTGTTTTTGCTACTTACATTTAAACACAATTGTAAATCAATTTTCAGTGATTAACCCACATTTATTATATATTGTTGAGTTTTTTCAGCTGGCTCAGTAGATTCAGAATATACCATTATTAAATTTATATTTAATGGCATTTGAAATAGTTGTGGCAAAAAATTGTAAAAAAAAAAAAAAAGTATATATTTTTTTAGATTTCAGTAAATAACTGTAAATGGCCAAATGACCAACTTCCTAAATTGTCAGCTAGGGTAGCTACATGTTAAATAGGGGTCCATAAAGGCTTTTGTGGGGGTTATAATATAAACTAGACATCCATCCTCATCCAGCCAGCAGAAGTCTTCATCCAAGTGGGCAGAAGTCCTCAACGAAGCCAGGAGAAGTCTTCATCCAAGCGTCAAGAAGTTGTCCTCCAGGCGGGCAGAAGTCTTCATCCAGACGTCATCTTCTATCTTTATCCTTCCGACACGGAGCAGCTCCATCGTCAAGACATCCGGCGCAGAGCATCCTCTTCATACGATCCCAGCCGTACACTGAAGCTTCCCTTTAAGGGATGTCATCCAAGATGGCGTCTCTCTCTTGAATTCCGATTGGCTGATAGAATTCTATCAGCCAACTGGAATTAAAGGGTAAAAAATCCTATTGGCTGATGCCAATCAGCCAATAGGATTAAGCTTGCATTCTATTGGCTGTTCCAATCAGAAGTCTATCAGCCAATCAGAATTCAAGGGACGCCATCTTGGATGGGGTATGAAGAGAATGCTCCGCGCCGGATGTCTTGAAGATGGAGCCGCTCCGCATTGGAAGGATGAAGATAGAAGATGCCGTCTGGATGAAGTCTTCAGCCTGCCTGGAGGACGACTTCTGCCGCTTGGATGAAGACTTCTCCCGGCTGGATGAGGATGGATGTCCGGTCTTCAAAAACTGTAAGTGGATCATCGGGGGTTAGTGTTAGGTTTTATTAATGGTATATTGGGTGGGGGTTTTTTTAGATTAGGGACTTTGGGCACCGTAAAAGAGCTAAATGCCCTTTTAAGGGCAATGCCCATAAAAATGCAATTTTCAGGGCAATGAGGAGCTTAGGTTTATTTAGATAGGATTTTATTTGGGGGGGTTTGGTTGTGTGGGTGGTGGGTTTTACTGTTGGGGGGTTGTTTGTATTTTTTTTTACAGGTAAAAGAGCTGATTTCTTTGAGGCAATGCCCCGCAAAAGGCCCTTTTAAGGGCTATTGGCAGTTTAGTGTAGGCTACTTTTTTTTTATTTTGGGGGTGCTTTTTTATTTTGATAGGGCTATTAGATTAGGTGTAATTAGTTTAAATATTTGATCATTTCTTTTTTATTTTGTGTAACTTAGTGTTTATTTTTATGCAATTTAGTTAATTGTATTTAATTAATGTAATTTATTTAATTTAAGTGTAATGTTAGGTGCTAGTGTAAGGCAGGTTAGGTTTTATTTTTTCAGGTTAATTTGTATTTTTTTTACTAGGTAGTTAGTAAATAGTTAATAACTATTTAATAGCTAATCTAACTAGTTAAAATAAATACAAACTTACCTGTGAAATAAAAATTAAACCTAAGATAGCTACAATGTAACTATTAGTTATATTGTAGCTAGCTTAGGTTTTATTTTTATTTATTTTAAAAAAGGTATAATTTAGGTATTAATTGTAATTTTTATTTTGATTTTTTTTAATTAGGTTAAAGTTAGTGGGTGTTAGGGTTATGTTAGGGTTAGGGTTAGACTTAGGGTTAGGTTTAGGGGTTAATAACTTTAGTATAGTGGCGGCACACCTGGGAAGGTTGTGCTGGAGTAACCCAAACTTACTTAAAAAAATTAAAACAGATAACCTAATGATCCAGAAGACCTATCAGATTTGTGAACACACTGTCAACACAACACACTGCATTTCATCAATTCCTTCACCCCTGACATATCTGATAGAAAATGGAGACTTTACAGTGAGACCCTTTTCCACCCAGGCCACAGTAAACACCCCGAATAGAGATTTCACAATACACGCACTAACCGATAACAAATCTCTGCTCTCCCAAACTGAACTAACAACAAAGGGACATGACTGCTTCACCAACTGGTTCACCTACAGACAAAAAGTCCACTGTTTTCTGTAAATTTACTTGTTGAAATATATTATAAATGGATGGTTATTTCAAGACTGTTTCTCAGTATGCCTCCTTCCTGGTTTGACTGACCCTCAATTGGACTTTTTGGACACAAGATAACTTTGTTGGTCATTTTTGTTCTCTAAATTAGCTCACAGCCGCGAGAAGGTGGCTGCTACCTACTGTTGAAGTGCATTATGCACCATTAATGCTATCCTAAAAACCTACAGCTATTGTTGTATATTGTACTTAGGAGCTGTGACTCCAATCCTTTGTAAAATGGTTTTGTATACAATAAAGCTGTTTCAAAAAAAATAAAAAATAACTTTAGTATAGTGGCGGCAACATTGGGGGACAGCAGATTAGGGGTTAATAACAGTAATGTAGGTTGTGGCGATGTTAGGGACAGCAGATTAGGGGTTAATAAGTGTATGTAGGTGGCGACAACATTGGGGCAGCAGATTAGGGGTTAATAATTTTTAACTAGTGTTTGTGATGCTGAAGTGCTGCGGTTTAGGGGTTAATATGTTTATTATAAAGGCAGCGATGTCCGGAGCGGCAGATTATGGGTTAATAATTTCATTTTAGTGTTTGCGATGCAGGAGGGCCTTGGTTTAGGGGTTAATAGGTAGTTTATGGGTGTTAGTGTAGTTTGTAACACTTTAGTTACTATGGAAGTCTCATTGAAAAAGGACTTTTTGAAAGGTGTGGTAGTTACGTTGCGTTACGGCCAAAAAGGTGTGCGGAACAGCTATACCTACAAGACTCGTAATACCAGCAGTAGTGAAAAAGAGCAATAACGCTGCTTTTTCACCATAACGCACAACTCGTAATCTAGCCGAATAATAATAACAATTCAACATTCAAATGTTACATTTGATAAAGGGAAAAATATACTTTATTGTTTAAAACATACACTCGCAACCATAATTCTTTATCTTTATTGAATTTCCAAAAACGATAAAGTGATATGAAACCCAAGTTTTTTCTATTATGGTTCAGATAGAGCATGTTATTTTAAACAACTTTCCAGTTTACTTGTATTATCAAATCTGTTTTGTTCTCTTGTTATTGCTTGTTGAAAAGCATAACTAGGTAAGCTCAGGAGCTGGGGTGTAGCTGCTGATTTATGGCTGCACATGTATGCCTCCTGCCATTAGCTTACTGATGTATTCAGCTAGCTCCCAGTAGTGTATTGCTGCTCCTTTAAGGAAGGACACCAAGAGA
Source organism: Bombina bombina (assembly GCF_027579735.1). Taxonomy (NCBI): domain Eukaryota; kingdom Metazoa; phylum Chordata; class Amphibia; order Anura; family Bombinatoridae; genus Bombina; species Bombina bombina. Next base: position 45,003,148 of record NC_069507.1, on the reverse strand, counting down.
ATGAAGCAAAATTGATAACAGAAGAAAACTGGAAAGTTCTATGCTCTATCTGAATCATGAAAGAAAAATGTTGTGTTTCTTGTCCCTTTAACCCATGTCTACTTAGACTATGGGGCATATTTATCAATGTGCGAGCAGACATGATACGAAGTAGCGTATCATGTCCGCCACACATTGATAAATGCCAACACCATACGCTGTCAGCATTTATCATTGCACCAGCAGTTCTTGTGAACTGCTTGTGCAATGCCGCTCCCGGCAGATTTGCGGCCAATCGGCTGCTAGCAGGGGGTGTCAATCAACCCGATCGTATTCAATCGGGTCGATTTCTGTCCTCGGCCTCAGAGCAGACGGACAAGTTATGGAGCAGCGCCGAGCCGTCTGTTTCAGTACGGAACTTGATAAATATGCCCCTATATACGTTACTCATACCTTTAGTAACAATTAATTAAATAATATACAATAAAAAATGTAAAGTTATACAATAGCTGTGCAAATTCCACAACAAACCGTGAACCTTGTCACACAATGCGGCTTAATTAGACCCACAGTCATCTTCAACACAACACAATCATTGACAGATAATAAAAAACCTCAAACTACCGCAAATGTAAATTACAGAGGAGGAAGTCTGCACAATTCAAGCCTATTCTTGCAGAAAATTACAGAGAAAATATGCAGGAATTGCAGACTTCAGGCACATATTGTCTGTGATAATTATTGTTTTCATCAGAATTTGTGAGGAAATGCAAACAGTGGTCTTCGGAAAAAAAATTATAAAAAAAACAGCTTTTCTTCTTCAGTCAAAGAAAAGCAAATGTTAACAAATTTTTGACTAAACAAAACAATAGGAGAATCAGTTTCATTCATGTATTTAAAAAGAAACCCCAAAATACTTTCAGAATTGCATCACAGTACCTGTTCATAGTTCTATCATTTTGTATATTTTTAATTATAACTCGACTTGATCAAAGTTAAAGACACAGTAAATATCTTGTAATCAGACACTACTTTTTTTTCTTGCTATAGAATAACATTTCAGCCAAGGCTAAACATTTTTTAAAATAAAATTAACATCCTTTTTTACTGCAATAGTTTTTAAAAGAAAAACTCTACCCACCCAATGGGGCCGATTTATCAAAGCTTCAATCTCGGTGCATTCGCTGGAGACGATACGCTCACCAGACATCGGCAGACATCGCTGCTGCAAATCCACATGCGACGCCCTTATTTATTAAAATGTCTGTCAAAAACACACGCGTCAAGTACGAAAAGATAAGTATCGGACTGTTGATAAATAAGAGTCATCAATGCCATGGATATTCTGTTTTTTCCAACTTTATTTATACCATATCATTACTGTCCATGAACAAGCACATTTCTCTAAAGCTAATCTTTTATTTTTCATCTGTTAATGTCCAAGAAATAGCTAGATTTATACCTCAACAAGCAATATCTCATAGAAAGTTATTTTTTCTTTTTATTTATATGTTATACAAAAAAATCTGATATATGATATTTTCACATAAATTAATGTGTATTTGTATTTCTAGAAATCATGATATGACTATCTCATGTATTTTTCTTTTTTTAAAATGATTATTAATGCAAGAATTTGTACATATATCTTTGCACATACTTGTATATATGTATATATAGACAAACAAAAGAGAGTGTCTCCAGCACTAAGATTTCTTCTCAAATTCCCTACATGACTGGATGAGAATATACTGAAGAAGCCCTCTAACAAAGCCGCCTGAGGGTCTGTGAGTCGTCGCTAATATCCCTTTATCTTTTTGCTGCAGCACTTTATTGAAGTGGGTCTCCCTAACTTTGAAAAACCTTCTCTGGACAGCAAATGAGATTTCCACTTGCCTCCTGTTTCTGGGCTGTTATCTTACCCCATAGGATTGAGTTTTTTTCCTGTAAGTGTATATTTCCACAGGTGTATTTATAAGCTATATCACTGATCTGCCTATGTATCTGATTCAGAATCTTGGACTGATACTTTCATGCTTACTCTTGCATGTTTTGTTTTTGCTCATAGAATAGTTATTATTGTTACTATTGTTATAATTTCTCTGGTTTTATTGTGAAAGATGTTTTTAATATTTTTTTAATATTTCCTCTACCCCCATAGCCTCTTAGCGCTGGAGACAGACTCTTTTGTTTGTCCATTTCTCTCACATATGGTCTGAGGCCCATATATTATAGTCTCTAGCTGCTCCTTGGCTATTTCCCTCTCTCATATTAGTGCTCTTGTTTGGAACTATACCACTTTGTTCCTCTTTATATATATATATATATATATATATATATATATATATATATATATATATATATATATATATATATATATATATATATATATATATATATATATATAAAACAAAATAAAGAACCATAGGGAGAAAGTGTTATAAATCCTAAACCATATATGAATTTAATTAACCACCTAGTAGTGAGTAAGACTGCATAAAATCGTAAAATATCACAAAAAGTGGGGGTGCAGACCCTCTATAAATTATGATTGTTGAGTACAAGAAAGATACAAAAAGGGAGGGGTTTCAGCACTCTTTTAAATTACCAAAACTCCCAACATCTAGTACTAGCACGCACAGCACCAGAACAACGACCATTGCAAAGCAGTTATTTACAGAGACACCATTTATTGGTCCAAACAGACCGGATTAAGACAACAAGCCTAAAGAGAGAAACATTTACATATGTAGGACATAAATTTGTTAGACAGTGATACATAAAAAGATATACATCAAAAGGAACACTGCATTATCGATCAATGTCCTCAATCAATATTAGAAGCCAAAGTTATGACTTTTTGAGTTCATTGCAGTGAACATAAATCCGTTCAATCAAAACAAATTGCTGAAGTGATAGAGGCTTCAAGGTAAAAATGACCTCACAAGCCTTCTATTTCAAATTGCAAATGTTCCTTTTACATATGGAAAGTAACTATTGAGGCTTTTGCAGCAAATCTCCGCATCTGGATATACCTCAAACTGAAACAATGTAATTCATGTATGGATTGACTGAAAGTTCACCGTAAGCAAAATCAAGCCATGAGTATGTTTAAACAGGTGTTTCACTTTGCAAAGTTACCTGTCGGCTTTTTCATCATGTGCAGATCCTTGGTTTTAAAGCTATCAAGAATGACAGACAGATGCTTTGTATACATCCCACCTTGGCATAAACATCTCCAGAAAACCTCTCTAGGAGAGTGCAACACAGGATCGATTCAAACTTTATGGTCTTGAAAATGGGATCTTGATTGCTTTAACACAAGGATCTGCACATGATAAAAAACAGGGTATCATATGTGTTTATTTGCAAACAATAGATATTTTAAGAGCTGTGCCAATTTGCTCTCTGCACCTGTGTAACCCTTCCTGATTGCAGTGTAGTTTTAAACACCACCCTTACACAGGTGTTATATAATGGGCTTGCATATAAGATGACATTTCTTTATGAAAATGAAATTCAAGAGAAGAACGAAAAACACTGAAAATATCATGACAGTAAAGAGGTTATTTTAATTTCTGCTGTATCTGATTCATGACAATTTAATGTTAGGTGGATTATCCCTTTGAGCTATTATTTTAAGATTATATTGAATCAAACATCATTCGATTTTTAAAATCACTGTCAAAAATATTACACTGTGTGTCCTAATCTCATCATCAATGTTTAACTTTAATAATAATTTCACATATACATACTTTCAAAGTATAATACACAATGTAACAAATGGCACTTACAAGTTCTGATGAGTGATCAATAACACAAGTATCAAGCAATTTGACTCGTTAGTAATAGTATAAAATGTATATTTAAATGAGAATGGCTGATGTCATAAATCACGTGATTATGCATTTCCCAATCAAAAGTTGTTGAAATTTTCACTAGTTTGTGTGTTGTTTAGAGGTTCGAGTATTGCATCCAATTTGGTGCGAAGTATTGCGTCAAATTTGGTGCAAAATGCAGTGGGACTTTTACTACATGCGTTAAACATGGTGAAATTAGATTGATCAAAAAAGGAAGTTAGCTATAGTATGTAATGTATTTATTTCATTGTTATCCTTATACCTACTAGTCCTGCTGCCAGACAGACATTCCTGTCATTAAAACTACTTTTGAAATTAATCTGTCCCTGGAAATTACATGATTATAATATTGTTATTTAACATATTATTTAGATACTGAACATGCGTCTTTGTTGTCTGTGTGATTTAGAAAGAGTATACAATTGTAATCAACTTTCTAATTTACATACATTTGTACTTAGCATCATTCTCTTGCAGCATCTAACATAACCTTTCTCGATTTTCAGACTCCCATTGATTTCTATGGCATTTGCGGCCTCAAGTGTGGCGGTTTGAACAATAGGTACGCTGTGGCGGAAAAGACGCAAGCGTACCTGTTGAATGTTTGATAAGTTGGGAAGAGGGTCAAAGAGTCGAATGTAAATTTTAAACATCTGGAATGATGCAAGCATCGATCTTCATCTGATTGAGATCGTGGGAGTGTATATATTTCGTCACACATTTCAACATTTGACGATCTTGACGCTTTGTTAACTATGGCGGATCAACTTTGTGTCTTATTTGACGCAAGATTCCAGCGTATTATCAGTTGAAGCTTTGATAAATTGGCCCCTTTGTCTTATTTGGAGGAGCCAAACTTGAGTTATCAGACAAGGCAAGCCACAGTCATAACTTTAGTATAAAGTGCAGTTGTTATTAGTTAAAGCCAATTAAGGAAAGATATGTAGCAAGAGATACATAGCAGAGTGCATTTCAAGTTCTGAGAATTAGTAATCCTCAAACTACACGAAAAGTGGCAAAATAAATAATGAAATAATTTTATAGAGTTGTTTCAGAATGCTTAAAGGGATAGTAAAGTCGAAATTAAACTTTCATGATTCAGATAGGGCATGACATTTTTAAACAACTTTCGAATTTACTTTTATCATCAGATTTGCTTTTTTCTTTTGGTACTCTTTGCTAAACCTAGGTAGGCTCATTTGCTAATTTCTAAGCCCTTGAAGGTCACCACTTACCTGAATGCATTTGACAGTTTTTCACAGCTAGACACTGCTAGTTCATGTGTATCATATAAATAAGATTGTGCTCACGCACGTGGAGTTATTTAGGAGTCAACACTAATTGCCTGAAATGCAAGTCTGTCAAAAGAGCTGAGACAATTAGGCAGTCAGCAGAAGCTTAGATACAAAGTAATTACAGAGGTAAAAAGGATATTTCTGTAACAGTGTTGGTTGTGCAAAACTGGGGAATGGTAAATAAAGAGATTATCTATCTTTTTAAACAATAACATTTTTGGTGTTTACTGTCCCTTTAACTAAACATTTTATAGAAAAAAAAATCTTAAAGTCTTTACTGTCTCTTTTATGCAGGGAATATTTTAACCAATGCCAGCTAGCCCTGTGCCTGGGCCTAGGGCAGCAATATTCATGTGGGAAGCAAATGTAGAGGGACCTGATGGTCTCCAAATGTTTTATTTATTACATTTATTTGAAATAAATGATTACTGGTTGTCTAGTAATATGCATGATACCTCAACATGCCCCTGACTTATGAATGAAAAATACATGAGGCAAATATTAAGTAAAATTGTGTTGGGGTGAGGAGTTTTAAGTGCCAGCAGATTTCCAGTGCCTAGGGCAGCACAAAAGCTATATACACCACGGTTACTCATATTTGCAGTCCAGGTATATTTAAAATAAATTATGGTGAAAAAGTTGTTTACAAACAATAAAATACTCCATCAGGGGGATAATATTTGAGAGTGCAATAAAACTTTAAGTTAGTAAAAAAGTGAATTGTTTTGCAATTCTTATCTGTTAAAACCAAATAGAGAAATATATGTAGCAGTGTTAGTCTTGAAAAGTCTGCAGGTTGCATTTCTAGCTCTAATAATTATAAATTTCATAATTTACAGAGCTAAATTATAAGAAAAAGGGGGACAGATATAAATAATACACGTATAATGCAAAATTGTTTTATTACACACAATAAACATTTTAAATTAAAATCTCACTGTGTTTACTGTCCCTTTTAGGGAGTAGCTAGAGGTCCATGACATGACAACAGGTCAGGTGACGTTTAAAAAGCGTTATTAGAAAACTATGTTTATATACATATAGCTAACAAATAGGCTGTTATAATAGGGAGGCAGACAGGCCCAGGATTATAGTCACCAATTACTAGAGACAAATAGGAAAAAGATACAAGCAAGACCAAGTAGGCACCATCCACAGTCTGGGCCAAGTAGAAATGTCAACACAAGGGATGCACTAAAGGGTTGCAGTATATTCACATATGTAGCAGTAAAATCAGAGTGCTGGAGACTGGCAAGCACAAAAAACCTGGGGACTGAGACCTCTGGTAAGCAGGACAGCCAGGCCAAGTTATGTGAACACACCTGGGTGTAGATAAAAGGCCGGATTTAACAAGCAGCGGATGCTGCTGAATCCGCCCGAACTTTCCGGCTTGCCAGAAACTGAAGTAAAGAAGCAGCGTTCATTAGACAGCTGCTCCTTAACTTGTCTGTCACTTTTTAGGTGGCGGACTGCAATCATCCAGATCCGATCCAATCTGATCGGGATGATTTACACATCCTGCTGGAAATGCTTGTGCAATGTTAAATGCAGACAGGGGATAAACCCGTCACTTGATAAATTGGCCCCAAAGGCAGCGTATACAGAGAACAAAGCTAGAGGTGGCATTGCTTCCGATCAACCCAATCAGCACCATACACCAGGTTTAAAAATTAGATAAGGCAAAGAGAACAGCGGCCGCTCCTAATCCACGGGTTGGCATCCAGTATGTGTCTAACACGAATGATGTAGTCAGGCCTCGTCGCAGCTGCAGCCTCTAAGATGCTAAACTCCAAACTTAGTGACAGGGTGCAATGCCCAAAGTGCAGGGAACCAGCCGCATGAAGCATCAGCAGTAAAATTTCAAAAAGACACTTTATTACGCGTTTTGCGCCCCCCTAGTGGCGCTTTTGAAATTTTACTGCTGTGCTGCCGAATTTTTCTTTTTTTTTCTTTCTTAAAAATTAGATAGTTGGGCAACTTTGTTGGCTAACCAAAATTTTAAATGGACATTCCAGTCAAAATTTAAATGCACATAGATGAATTACATCTTCAAATAGAAACATTTTCAATATACACGTTGTCAAAAATGCTTCTAGTAAAAGTTATCACTGTTTTGGTGTTAGCATTTTTCTGTGGACGTGCATGTGAAGCAAAGCTAGATGTTTTCAGTGCACCAGCATTTTAAATACTGCAGCTGCTCAGATAACCAGTGAAGACTGTATCATGTCAGCAACGATGCAAATGTAATGATTACCAGATCATACAAAGCATCTTAAGCTCTCTAAGCAAGTGCTGTATTTTAAAATGCTGGTGCACGGGGCATACTTACGTACACCACCCTTGAAACAGCTATAACTTTTACTTGAAGCATTTTTGTAAATGCTTGTGTTTAGCAAAAATGCATATATTTAAAACCGAAATGCACTTGTGTGCATTCCAGTTTTGAATGGAACATCCCTTTAAATTCTAAAAACAACCTTGCTTTACACAATACGTATTTTTTTTTATATTCACAGATCCTATGCAATCAGCACTCTTTGTTCCTCTGATATCCTCTCCTGTAGAGTATAGAAAGCTTGGTGACATTGGGGGTTGCTTTTCCTACCAACCACAAACAATCTTGGTCTATGAATTGTGCAATTCTGTCTTTGAGAGTTGGTACAATTACTTGATGATGATATTGCCTGTAGCAAAGTAGGACGCAATAGATAACGGTAAAAAATAAGGGATATAAGCATGAACTAATCTGAATATATTGAACACTGAAGTTCTGGGATTATTTTACTTTTTGGAAGGCTGGGGATTTAAGGACTTTACACATTTTTTGTTTGTTTTCAGTGTAACTAGAGAACTTGCCGTTCTTATGTGAAATGTTTCTGTACAACATTGCTGAGGTTATAACCTTTCCCATGCATACTCTATTTAAGGATCTAAATTGAAAATGCAATATAATGGCATCTTTTGTAAAGAAGATATTTGTGCTATGGTTTAAGAAATAGGGGAATATTTATCAACCTCCATATGGAGCTTGACGCCCCGATCGGGTTGATTGACACCCCTGCTAGCTACTTCGTATCATGTCTGCTTGCACATTGTTAAATATGAACCAATGTTACCATGTAAACACCTTGAACTGCTCACTGAAGAATCTGCTTTTATGCAGGAATGTGATAATACAGTACATAACGAATAACCCTTTTCTTATCTAGCAGCAAACTGGTAATTGCAAGTCATCATTTTATTCTTAAATTTATTTTATTTTTGAACTATCAGTGACATATGTGTTTAATCCCTGCAAAGACAGAACAAATAATGAATCTATATTGCAAAGTTGTTGTTTTTTTCTAAATGTAATTTAACATTTTAAATAACAACTTCAAGTTTTAATGATCCTTTAAGAAAATAGTGCAGAGTTCCTGAGGGAGACTTAACACATGCAGAGAGAAGCGCACTCATAGGAATGAACAACTAGATCAATAGCATTGTTAGCCTTAGCCTGTTCTAAGGCAATTTACCACCTGGGTGCAGCTTCTTTTTAGCCCAATAATGCTTTTTACAGAGTAGAACTTTCCTGTAGTATATCAGTCTGATCCCGCCAATTACGGTCAGTCCAGCACCGAAATACCAGGCAATTCCTTTCTGAACAAGGACCACAGCAAACCTAGCCAAACGTTTCGGCCATCATTGGGCTTTGTCAGTGAGGTATAGCCATATTCCTCTAAACATATTGAAAAAGGAGTCCACATCTGGTTCCCCCTTTTTCCTTTGGGGAGACCTAATACACACAGAGAGAAGCGTACTCACAGGAAGAAACAATCAGCTCAATAACGTTGTTTTTTCTAAATGTAATTTAACATTTTAAATTACAACTTCAAGTTTTAAAATAGTGCAGCATTCCAGAGGAAGACTTAATACATGCAGAGAGAAGCGCACTCATAGGAACAGAGTAGAACTTTCCTGTAGTATATCAGACTGATCCCGCCTATTACGGTCAGTTCAGCGCCGAAAAATACCAGGCAATTTCCTTCTGAGCAAGAAACACAACACCATCAGATGATCGTCTTGGCCTTCATTGGGCCTTGTCAGTGAGGTGTAGCCATGTTTTAGTAAGCACACTGAGCAAGGAGTCCATGGGGTCTATTTATGAAGCAGCGGATGCTGCTTCCGACCCTCTCCGCTTCAGTTCCGACTGAAAATGATGTTAAGAAGCAGCAGTCCTAAGACCGCTGCTCCTTCACTCGTCCGCCACCTCTGAGGTGGCGGACAGCAATCAGCCTGATCGAATTCGATTGGGTTGATTGACACCCCTGCTAGCAGCCGATTAGCCGTAAATCTGCAGGGGGCGGTATTGCACCAGCAGTTAACAAGAACTGCTGGTGCAATGATAAATGCCGACAGTGTATGCTGTCGACATTTATCGATGTGCGGCGGACATGATTCGCTATAGCAGATCATGTCTGTCCACACCTACATAAATAGACCCCAATTGTCTGTTTGCTCCTTTTTCCCTTTAGAACTTTCCTGGAGTATATCAGTTTGATCCCGCCTATTACGGTTTGAAAACCAGTAGACTAAATAGATAAACTTCAAGAAATATATATTCTCTTAAAAAAAATAGAGGGGGATTATAAGTGGATGTGCACTGTATCCTGTTTGTGAACCAAATCAGTACAGCTATGCATATTTATGTGGCAGATAACATTACATATCTGCAATATAAAGACCAAATGAACAAAGGAAATTATGTTGAATGTGTTCAGTTCATAAATGATAACAGGTACAACAGATATTACACTAAAATGATGTAAAATTATATATATATATATATATATATATATATATATATATATATATATACTGACAAAGATTGGACAACTATTACCTCAGAGATGGGAAAGTTGACATTTTAAAGTAAAATAAATAGCAAGCAGGCATGCCATGAAATATGTGTGTGTAAGTGCGTGTGTGTGGGGAGGGGTGTTTGTGTATAAGTGTGTGTGTTTGTGTGTGTGAGTGTAAGTGTGTGTATGTGTACGTCTATGTGTGTGTGTGTATGTGTACGTGTGTGTGTATGTGTACGTGTGTGTGTATGTATGTGTGTGTATGTATGTGTGTGTATGTGCCCTCCACTCATAATCTGGCTCTTATTGTGAACTGAATATTGTTATAAATTAATGTTCTTACTTAACATAATTGAATATTTTAGATACATTTATTAAGTAATATTTGTGTATTAGATAATTCATTATATTCATAATTTATTTCTTCTGAATGCTTTCAGGTGATGTTTTTTGTTTTTTTGTTTTATTATAATCTTTATTTTACTATGTTTACATTGTACTTTGTATTGAATATTTCAACATGTTATTGGCTTTATGTCTTATAATGTATACTAGATAATATTCTATTTGTTGATAATGTAGAGTTAACTGTATAATTATAATTATTATTTATATATATATACAGTATATGCGCATATATACTGTATATATATTTATATATATATATATATACATATACATATATATATATATATATACACAGTATATATATATATATATATATATATATATATATATATATATATATATATATATATATATATATATATATATATATATATATATATAATGCAATAATGGGCACTTTCACCTTAATGGCAACTGCCAGGGTGCCAGCGGTTAAATATATCATGTAGGAAAAGGCACTGACTGGTCTTTTCAAGTGTACTTTATTTCAAAAGCGTGACATTTCGGGGACACATTCCCCTTCTGAGGAATGGGAGTGTCCCCCCGAAATGTCACGATTTTGAAATAAAATACACTTGAAAATACCAGTGAGTGCCTTCTCCTACTTGATATATATATATATATATATATAATATATATATAAACACACATATGAAACGTAGCTTTATAATGACTCTGTTATGGGCTGAAACATGTGAATTTGTTCTGTATTGTACTTTGATTGCTGTGGTTGAGCACCTTTGTGTAAGCTGAGGCTTAATGGTGGATTCTGCTGATATCACACAAACTAAATTGGTGCATTGGAGTAAAGAGGCTGCAGAGTATTATAATGCAAGATGTTGACAGCCCCAGGAACATTTAAGCAGTATAGCTGCCTCTTGTTATCTGTTTTCTTTAATACAGACCATCTCGCTACTACAGTATAAGAAACATTCAAGTATTTGGTCATGAAAAGATTTTTTGAAAAATATGAAACCATAAGCTTATTTGCTTTGTAGTTTGTATGTTATCTGTAGGTTGCACTTGTCGCTCCTAAGTAGCCTCAATAATGGATCTGATTTTACTGTGCACAAAAATACACTTTGTTAATATGAACATTTTATTTTTGTGGTTTTATAAAAGTTAGAAAATTTATAAAAGTTGCTATAAATATTTTATTTTACTTTATAGTTGATGTCCATGCGTTACAGACTTTAAACAGTCATTGCCTGCAAAGGATTCTCGACAGAGTATTAAAAATGAACATTTTATCTATGACTGTGTTAATTTGTCAAATTACATTTGAACCCCTGAAATAAAGTGACTGTGCATGAAAATGGTGGCAATTACTAAACGTTTCATACAATATTTTTGTTCAATCCCTTGAATTAAAGATGAAAATCTGCACTACAATTGCATCTTGATTGTTTTATTTCAAATCCATTATGGTGGTGTACAGAGCCAGAATTATGAAAATCGTGTCAGTGTCCAATTATTTATGGACCTACCTGTATATAAATCATTGTATAGTACATCTGCTTCAGCCAAACACATTCAATTATTTTTTCTACAGTAAACCTCATCTAACAGTGATTTTGTTGGTGCAGAGTATTCTGGGTACTGATATGTAAATAAGCTCCACAATGCCTTAGTTTTAAAAATGGACTCTTTCATTCCAATGCAGCTTTACTGCAGGACAGGAATGGAGAAGTAACTGTATCCAAAAATTATGGTTAGTAAACATCAAGGAAAAAGATAACTTATGCAAATTAATAATGGTGCTGTGTCTTCCTAAAGATGACACAACTAATAGGAATGGACCATCTTTATTATGGGCTAGATTACGGGTAAAGTGCTAATGTTTGCGAGCGAGCGACATTGTGCTTTTGCGCACATTTGTGCGCAAGATAAATACCGCTTGAATTAGCGTTGAAAGTAAATGCAAATGTGATTTACACTACATTTAGACTGTGGTTAATTGTTACGCAAGACAAGTTGCACGAAAAACATCATAAATACATTTTACAGTACAGTTACCCTCATATTAACACTGGCTGAGAAATATTATTGCCAATTAAAAAGTTACAAGGGCTGAGAGCTTGCAATCGAGTGCTGGACTTCCTCTGTGTGTTGTATTAATTTGTTTTGTAATTTTCCCTATGGGCCTTGCACCCAGACCTGTCTGGGGATAACTGCCTGTGACTCTGGGAACAGCACAGCTTCTTTTGAGTGCCAGTGAGCACCCAGGGCTGAGCATGTTGCAGGGTCATGGGATGTGTACCCAGTCCAGACTGAGAGTGTAGTCCCCTTCCATGTTTTGTATATGTCTAGGGTAATTACATAAGCCTGTGCACCCTTCACTTGTTTCCAGATTGTTGGATTGAGAGCTTGCATTTTGTCGCTGTTTTAGGGTCCCAGGTTTTGGAAGGGACCTTGACTTGGTACCTGGGCGTGTCCCATTTGGCCAGATACGGTAACTAATCATTCCATTTTTGCATTTAATCTTAGCTGAGAGCTTGTAAGTGCTGGACTTTTTCTGTGTATTGTATTAATTTGTTTTGTAATTTCCCTATGGTTCTTGCACCCAGACCTGTCTCTGTGACTCTGGGGACAGCACAGCTTCTTGTGAGTGCCATTGAGCACCGAGGGCTAAGCATGTTGCAGGGTCATGGGATGTGTAACAATAAAAAACAGACCTGGCTGCACAACAGTGGATCAAAAAAACAAACCACAATTTATTGAAGATGCAACTTACAGTACAAGCAGCGGACAGAGTCTGACATGTTTCGCACCACTACTGGTGCTTAATCATAGACTACAGGTGTGAGCCTGCAACCTCCTTATAAAGGAGTATACAACTTTCCACCTGATTTAACCCCTTAATCACCTAAGTGTCTACTTCTACTAAAAACAACCACAGATTATTAATAAAACATACGATTCATACAAGCTCCTGAAAAGAATATGAGGTGATAATTCATGTATGTCAGGGGGCCAGGAATCAGACTGAGATGAGAAGTGCAAAAATAATCACACCTTTATTAATAGCAAAAAATAATAAAAAGTCTGCAAGTCAAATAACAAGCCAGGAATAAAAACCAGAGCTGGTAGTCAGACGAGCCGAGTCAGGAGCCAAAGCGAGTAGTCAGACAAGCCGGAATCAGGAACAAGGAGAACAGCAGAGTCAGGAACAAGCCAGAGATCAGGAACCAGGAGGGACGTCAGACAGCCAGGTAATACACAGGAGCTCTCAGAAACAGGTCTGAGACAATGCAAAGGCAAAGCATACTGAACAGAGGCCCTTTAAATAATAAGTGATGACATCACAATTCCGAGACTGCATCCTGTCTCACACGGATGATGTACACCAGTCTGGCCATAAAAGGAAGTGCAGGAAATGAGCAGCATCACACAGTATGCACCAGAGTCAGCAACAGAGGTGAGTAAAATGGCTGCCAGCAGAACATGGCAAACAAAACAGGGAAAAAACTCTGACATTGTAACAGTGTACTTTGCAACACTATATTATTATACACATATGTCAATTTCACATTAACAGATACATATTTCAAGACTAGATAAATGTGCATAACAAATTACGCAATACCTTATCACATCAGATTTAATTCATTACACATAATAACTGATATCCCATTCAAGATTGAACCCCAATGGGGTCCTAGACTTTAATTTATATATCCGGTATAATTCCTTCTTCCCAAGGATCTTATACTTGTTCCCTCATTTTGGCCACATCAATGATTTTTACACCAAAATCTGCTATGCTTATTAAATGAACATTGTTAAAATACCTCGCAACCATGGAGTCCTTTTCATAATTTTGTACATCGTTAATGTGTTCTCTATATGTACATTGACCTCCCTTGTTGTTTTACCAACATATTGAATGTGGCAAATGTTGCATTCTAACAGATAAAAAAGTTGTTTTGCAATTGGCATAAATCTTTATATCATAGGTCATATTATCAACAGTTGATCTAAACTCTTTAGACACATTTATCATACTACAGGCCAGACATGTTCTGGCTTCACATCTAAAAGTGCCATGACTCCCTAGCCATGAATGGCCTCTATTCTGTTTTAAGTTTGAGACCATACTTGGTGCTAATTTTGATGCTGGTGTAAGGGGTTTCTTAGATACAAATCTGCATTTGTTCACCACATCACTCAGCACATTATCACTACCAAACACTGGAAGATTTATTTTTAGAATTTTAACTATTTGAGGGAACTGACTTGTAGTAAATACAACACTATCCATATCTAGTTCATTCTGTCTCATTCTCGTTTCCCTGCAGTCTGAGCTACATAATGAGCTAATTTTAATTCTTGTTTCCTAAAGTTTCATTCGGGCATATCCCCTAGAGGTCAACCTATTAACAAGCTCTTTAGATTCCTTTAAATAAATATCTGTGTCATTGGTGTTTTGCCTTAATCTTATAAATTGGCCCTTTGGTATGGCACGCACAAGGTGAGGTGTGTGACATGAGTCAACATGAACTATGGTATTACCAGCACTTAGCTTTCTAAAGGTTTTTGATACTATTTGGTTCTCCACCACATCACCCCGCAGTGTGACATCCAAGAAGTCAGAACTTCAGGGTTATGATTACCCACAAATTTCAGGTACATATCATTATTATTGAAAATAGAAAGAAGTTGTTCAAAATTATTTGTATTCAGAGGTTCATCTACTATTAAAATGAGATCAAGGATTAATCTCTTGTAGTATAAAATCCCATCTATGAAGACACTACAAGAGTTATTACATATATATCTCATGTCCTAATATCCAACAAACAAATTGGCAAACGAAGGGGCATACTTCGCCCCATCGCAGTTCCACAGCATTGCAAGTAATATTGATCATTAAACATTAGGAAATTATGCATCAACAATAGGAAATGATGCATTAACAAGAACACAAGTACCAAGCAAATATACCTCTTAGTGTCAGAATCATAATTCGAAAGTGTCCAACAAATAACCAACTGCCTACCCATGTGTAACCCTTTTGCCACTTGAACTCTTTTAAACTATTTAGTAGATGAGATGAATCCCTTAGATAGCTATGGAGGCTTTTTCACTATTGGCTGCAAGATTAAATCCATCCAATCCGACAGTGGCTCCAATAAGGAGCTTATGCCGGAGACAATGGACCTCCCTGGAGGCTTGGTAGGATTCTTGTGAATCTTGGGCAGATAATGAAACAAAGGAACAACTGGAAATTCAGGTATTAGATGTTGAATATCTTCTTGTTTGAACACCCATATACATACACCATTATCTAATAATGACAAAAGTTCTCTTTTGTATACAAAAGTTGGGCTACCACCCAGTGTTTTATAAGTAGTAGTATCATTTAATTGGATTAATGCCTCTTCAAAGTAAACACTTTTTCTCAGAACAACAATATTTCCTCCCTTATCGGAGTTGAATCCTATTGACAATATCCTTATTCTTTTGAAAATACTCCAATGCCAATTTCTCTGACTTTATAAGATTTATTTTTGGTGGCCAAATCCAATATGTCTTTTTCAACATTTTTTTAAACAAATTAATAGCTGCACTCCTAAATTGTATGGGAAAAAACTCAGACCCACTCCTATTAGGACCGGTTGGTCTTATTTGCTCATTTAATGTATTGTTGCCCTCTTGGAGGTTTATGAGAGGTTCAGGAGCTTGTATGAATCATATGTTTTATTAATCATCTGTGGTTGTTTTTAGTAGAAGTAGACACATAGGTAATAAAGGGGTTAAATCAGGTGGTAAGTTTAATACTCATTTACAAGGAGGTTGCAGGCTCACACCTGTAGTCTATGATTAAAGGGACACTGTACCCAAAAAATTTATTTCGTGATTCAGATTGAGCATGAAATTTTAAGCAACTTTCTAATTTACTCCTATTATCAAATTTTCTTCATTCTCTTTGTATCTTTATTTGAAATGCAAGAATGTAAGTTTAGATGCCGGCCCATTTTTGGTGAACACCCTGGGTTGTCCTTGCTGATTGGTGGATAAATTCATCCACCAATAAAAAACTGCTGTCCAGAGTACTAAAACCAAAAAAAAGCTTAGATGCCTTCTTTTTCAAATAATGATAGCAAGAGAATGAAGAAAAATTGATAATAGGAGTAAATTAGAAAGTTGCTTAAAATTGCATGCTCTTTCTGAATTACAAAAGAAAGTTTTTGGGTACAGTGTCCCTTTAAGCACTGGTAGTGGTGCGAAACATGTCAGACTGTGAATATGTCCGTTGCTTGTACTGTAAGTTGTGCCTTCAATAAATTGTATTTTGTTTTTTTATCCACTGTTGTGCAGCCGGTTCTGTTCTTTTATTGTTAGTTTTTCAGCTTGGTTCGTTGCTTCACCGGTGTATTGCACCCTGCCTGTGTACTCGGAAAAGATTTTTTCATGGTTGACTTCTGACGTCATTACCTGGAGCTGAAGCCAGTAGCGGCAGTGAGTTTGGAGGGGCCGCTGTGCATATTTGTCATGGGATGTGTACCCATTTCAGTCTGAGAGTGCAGTCCCCTTCCTTGTTTTGTATATGTCTAGGGTGATTACATAAGCCTGTGCACCCTTCCCCTGTTGCCAGTTTGTTTGATTGAGAGCTTGCATTGTTTAGCTGGTTTAGGGACCAAGGTTTTGGGAAAGACCTTGACATAGTACCTGGGCTTGTCCCATTTCGCCAGATGCAGTAACTAACTCTTCGATTTTTACTTTTAATCTTAGCTGAGAGCTTGTGAGTGTTGGACTTTCTCTGTCTGTTGTATTCATTTGTTTTGAATTTACCCTATGGGCCTTGCACCCAGATCTGTCTGGGGTTAACTGCCTGTTACTCTGGGAACAGCTTTCTGTGAGTTCCATTTAGCACCCAGGGCTGAGCATGTTGCAGGGTCATGGGATGTGTTCCCAGTCTAGTCTGAGAGTGCAGTCCCCTTCCGTGTTTTGTATATGTTTAGGGTGATTACATAAGCATTTGCACCCTTCTCTTGTTCCCAGTTTGTTTGATTAAGAGCTTGCATTCTTTGGATGGTTTAGGGACCCAGGTTTTGGGAGAGACCTTGATGTGGTACATTGACTTGTCCCATTTGGCCAGATGCAGTAACTAACTCTTCCATTTTTTATTTTAATCTTAGCTGAGAGCTTGTAAGTGAGTGCTGGACTTCCTTTGTGTGTTGTATTAATTTGTTTTGTAATTTACCCTATGGGTCTTGCACCCAGACCTGTCTGGGGTAACTGCCTGTTATTCCGGGGACAGCTTCCTGTGAGTGCCATTGAGCACCCAGGGCTGAGCATGTTGCAGAGTCATGGGATGTGTTCGCAGTCCAGTCTGAGAGTGCAGTCCCCTTCCATGTTTTGTATATGTCTAGGGTGATTACATAAGCATTTGCACCCTTCCCTTGCTCCCAGTTTGTTTGATTGTGAGCTTGCATTCTTTGGATGGTTTAGGGACCCAGGTTTTGGGAAAGACCATGACGTGGTACATTGACTTGTCCCATTTGTCCAGATGCAGTAACTAACTATTTCATTTTTTATTTTAATCTTAGCTGAGAGCTTGTAAGTGAGTGCTGGACTTCCTTTGTGTGTTGTATTAATTTGTTTTGTAATTTTCCCTATGGGCCTTGCACCCAGACCTGTCTAGGGTTAACTGCCTGTGACTCTGGGGACAGCACAGCTTCCTGTGAGTGCCATTGAGCACCCAGGGCTGAGCATGTTGCAGGGTCATAGGATGTGTACCCAGGCCAGTCTGAGAGTGCAGCCCCTTCTGTGTTTGTTTGATTGAGAGCTCGCATTGTTTGGCTGGTTTAGGGACCCAGGTTTTGGAGAGATCTTGACGTGGCACCTGGTCTTGTCCCATTTGACCAGATGCAATAACTAACTCTTCCATTTTTGCTTTAAATCTTAGCTGAGAGCATGTAAGTGAGTGTCTTCCTCTGTGTTTTATTTATATATATATATTTCACTCAAGGTCCATTAGATATATATAAATAGGAATATGTATTTAACAAAGTATAGAACATATTCTGCTATGTTCAGAACATTGGAATGTACACAATGCCATGAAAACTTTTATTTTTGAACTTTTAAATAACTGTGATAGGGTTTGTGTGACTTGTTGAGTTTTATTTTTTTTTACATTGTGGGCCATGGCCCCATCAAAGTCTACGGGGTAATTAGATTATGTATTTGTAACCTCACGTTGTCTATCTTTTATCACGAGTATGCATGCGCTCGATCTCAAACTTTTTACTTTTACTAATACGAGCATGAACTGCTGAGCACAAAAACTTACATCTAATGGATGTAACACTCAATAGCAGTTGCAAAATTGCACTACACTCGTAATCTAGACCTATATTGGTATATTTGTATATCCAAAAATAAATGCTGTGTATTCTGGAGGGACATTAGTGTTAACTATTTAAATGTTCTTGTTGGTTGAAGGTTCTTTTTCTTTTTGTTTTATTAACTGCAGCGCCAGTTTGAGTTTAATAAAATTCATGTTCTTGGTAAAAGGGTTATTTTTTGGGTTCGAAAATCTTACCACTACTTTTGGTCATAGATTGTAAACATTAGATATTTATGACTTTGTGCACTGATATACATGGATGTAAAGCTGAATTACATAATGCAAATCACAGACGCAAAAACTTAAAACACCCTGGTTTTCTGTTATGAAATAAAAGTTTTAATTAATGATCGCAATACAAAAGACATGAGGATAGGATATTTTCTACAGAAGAAATATAGATTTCAATGTTGCATTGACTGACACTCTCACCCTAGGGTCAAAACTAGCTCAATATCTTTAGCTGCTTGATATCTCTTTGTTCCCTTTTTATTTTTAAATCCAATTATTCCATAGGAATGTTCCCTCTAATTATAATTCCACTTAATATTTAGTTTATGCTGTCTTTCCTTTGATATTGTCTAGTAGAGGGTAAATAACTGGCAGCAGTTTTTTTTGTGTGTTTACTTTGCTACTGATTATTCATAATATTATTAACTGTAAGCATCTTTACTTATTGCTTATATTATTTCTTAAGAACATACTGTATTTAAACTTATACCATTTTAATTTGTAATGATTAAACTATTAATGTTTGTTATCTATGTAGATTTATCATTAGATTATAATCACACCAGAAAGAATTTTTAGTTATTTGTATTTTTTACACTTTATATATGACTATCACATTGTTGTATATTATGTTGAGTTAAAGGTACAAAGTTAAAGGGACACTGCAATTTTAAGCAACTTTCTAATTTACTCCTATTATCACATTTTCTTCATTCTCTTGGTATCTTTATTTGAAAATCAAGAATGTAAGTTTAGATGCCGGCCCATTTTGGTGAACAACCTGGGTTGTTCTTGCTGATTGGTGGAAAAATTCACCCACCAATAAACAAGTGCTTTTCAAGGGTTCTCAACCAAAAAAATGACTGGCTCCTTAGCTTTTTCAAATAAAGATAGCAAGAGAATGAAGAAAAATTGATAATAGGAGTAATTTAGAAAGTTACTTATAATTGCATGCTCTATCTGAATCACAAAAGAAAAAAATTTGGGTTCAGTGTCCCTTGAAGCATTTCAATTTTGAATAAAATGTACCCTTATTGTATAAGACCAGTGTTTTTTAATACCATATTGCTTTTAACAGATAGATAGATAGATAGATAGATAGATAGATAGATAGATAGATTGATAGATAGACATAGATATACACACACATATATATATATATATATAAACTTACACATATTTATTTATATATATATATATATATATATATATATATATAGTATACACATACACTATTTATACACATACATATATATATATATATATATATATATATATATATAAATACACAGTACACACACGCATATATATATCATATATATGTATATATAGATAGATAGATAGATAGATAGATAGATAGATAGATAGATAGATATGTATGTGTATAAATAGTGTATGTATAAATAAATAAATAAATGTGTGTATATATATATATATATATATATATATATATATATATATATAAATTTGTGTGAGTATATTTATTATATAGAACATATGCATGGCACGCACCAACACATACACTATTTATACACATACATATATATATATATATACATATACATACACAGTACACACACACATATATTATATTTATTATATAGAACATATGCATGGCACGCACCAACACATACACACACACAAACAAAGTTGATTGTCTAAAATTATTACTATAAAATATGTACAAAATATTAAACTCTAAGGCCTAGATTTGGAGTTTTGTCGGTAACGACCCGCGTAGCTAACGCTGGCTTTTTTCTGGCCGCACCATAAAAATAACTCTGGTATTGAGAGTCCACATAAAGGCTGCGTTAGGCTCCAAAAAAAGGAACGTAGAGCATATTTAACGCAGCTTCAACTCTCGATGCCAGAGTTGCTTACGCAAGCGGCCAGCCTCAAAAACGTGCTCGTGCACGATTCCCCCATAGGAAACAATGGGGCTGTTTGAGCTGAAAAAAAAACCTAACACCTGCAAAAAAGCTGCGTTCAGCTCCTAACGCAGCCCCATTGTTTGCTATGCGGAAACACTTCCTACGTCTGCACCTAACACTCTAACATGTACCCCGAGTCTAAACACCCCTAACCTTACACTTATTAACCCCTAATCTGCCTCCCCGGCTATCGCTGACCCCTGCATATTATTATTAACCCCTAATCTGCCGCTCCGTAAACCGCCGCTACTTACATTATCCCTATGTACCCCTAATCTGCTGCCCTAACATCGCCGACCCCTATATTATATTTATTAACCCCTAATCTGCCCCCCACAATGTCGCCTCCACCTGCCTACACTTATTAACCCCTAATCTGCCGAGCGGACCTGAGCGCTACTATAATAAAGTTATTAACCCCTAATCCGCCTCACTAACCCTATAATAAATAGTATTAACCCCTAATCTGCCCTCCCTAACATCGCCGACACCTAAATTCAATTATTAACCCCTAATCTGCCGACCGGAGCTCACCGCTATTCTAATAAATGTATTAACCCCTAAAGCTAAGTCTAACCCTAACACTAACACCCCCCTAAATTAAATATAATTTACATCTAACGAAATTAATTAACTCTTATATTATAGCTATTTTAGGATTAATATTTATTTTACAGGTAACTTTGTATTTATTTTAACCAGGTACAATAGCTATTAAATAGTTAAGAACTATTTAATAGCTACCTAGTTAAAATAATTACAAAATTACCTGTAAAATAAATCCTAACCTAAGTTAGTATTAAACCTAACACTACACTATCAATAAATAAATTAAATAAAATACCTACAATTACCTACAATTAAACCTAACACTACACTATCAATACATTAATTAAATACAATATCTACAAATAACTACAATGAAATAAACTAACTAAAGTACAAAAAATAAAAAAGAACTAAGTTACAAAAAATAAAAAAATATTTACAAACATAAGAAAAATATTACAACAATTTTAAACTAATTACACCTACTCTAAGCCCCCTAATAAAATAACAGACCCCCAAAATAAAAAATGCCCTACCCTATTCTAAATTACTAAAGTTCAAAGCTCTTTTACCTTACCAGCCCTGAACAGGGCCCTTTGCGGGGCATGCCCCAAAGAATTCAGCTCTTTTGCCTGTAAAAAAAAAACATACAATACTCCCCCCCAACATTACAACCCACCACCCACATACCCCTAATCTAACCCAAACCCCCCTTAAATAAACCTAACACTAAGCCCCTGAAGATCATCCTACCTTATCTTCACCATACCAGGTTCACCGATCCGTCCTGAAGAGCTCCTCCGATGTCCTGATCCAAGCCCAAGCGGGGGGCTGAAGAGGTCCATGATCCGGCTGAAGTCTCCATCAAGCAGGAGCTGAAGAGGTCCATGATCCGGATGAAGTCTTCATCCAAGCGGGAGCTGAAGAGGTCCATGATCCGGATGAAGTCTTCTATCAAAGGCATCTTCAATCTTCTTTCTTCGGGAGCCATCATCTTCCATCTGACGCGGAACATCTTCTTCTCCCGACGCCTACTAGCCGAATGAAGGTTACTTTAAGGGACGTCATCCAAGATGGCGTCCCTCGAATTCCGATTGGCTGATAGGATTCTATCAGCCAATCGGAATTAAGGTAGGAATATTCTGATTGGCTGATGGAATCAGCCAATCAGAATCAAGTTCAATCCGATTGGCTGATCCAATCAGCCAATCAGATTGAGCTCGCATTCTATTGGCTGTTCCGATCAGCCAATAGAATGTGAGCTCAATCTGATTGGCTGATTGGATCAGCCAATCGGATTGAACTTGATTCTGATTGGCTGATTCCATCAGCCAATCAGAATATTCCTACCTTAATTCCGATTGGCTGATAGAATCCTATCAGCCAATCGGAATTCGAGGGACGCCATCTTGGATGACGTCCCTTAAAGGAACCGTCATTCTTCAGTTGGACGTCGCCGGAAGAAGATGGGTCCGCGGTGGAGGTCTTCAGGATTGAGCCGCTCGTCATCGGATGAAGATAGAATATGCCGCTTGGATGAAGATGGTTGCCGGTCCGGATCGCCTCTTCTTCCCGGATAGGATGAAGACTTTGGAGCCTCTTCTGGACCTCTTCAGCCACCGGATGATGGATCGCCAGCCCCCGCTTGGGTTGGATGAAGATTTTGGAGCCAGGACGGATCGGTGATACCTGGTGAGGTGAAGACAAGGTAGGATGATCTTCAGGGGCTTAGTGTTAGTTTTATTTAAGTGGGGTTTGGGTTAGATTAGGGGTATGTGGGTGGTGGGTTGTAATGTTGGGGGGGGTATTGTATGTTTTTTTTTACAGGCAAAAGAGCTGAACTTCTTGGGGCATGCCCCGCAAAGGGCCCTGTTCAGGGCTGATAAGGTAAAAGAGCTTTGAACTTTAGTAATTTAGAATAGGGTAGGGCATTTTTTATTTTGGGGGTCTTTGTTATTTTATTAGGGGGCTTAGAGTAGGTGTAATTAGTTTAAAATTGTTGTAATATTTTTCTTATGTTTGTAAATATTTTTTTTATTTTTTGTAACTTAATTCTTTTTTATTTTTTGTACTTTAGTTAGTTTATTTCATTGTAGTTATTTGTAGATATTGTATTTAATTAATGTATTGATAGTGTAGTGTTAGGTTTAATTGTAGGTAATTATAGGTATTTTATTTAATTAATTTAATGATAGTATAGTGTTAGGTTTAATTCTAACTTAGGTTAGGATTTATTTTACAGGTAATTTTGTAATT
The DNA here is from genome assembly GCF_027579735.1 of Bombina bombina. Taxonomy (NCBI): domain Eukaryota; kingdom Metazoa; phylum Chordata; class Amphibia; order Anura; family Bombinatoridae; genus Bombina; species Bombina bombina. The sequence goes on along the minus strand of NC_069507.1, from coordinate 44,979,439 downwards.
ATTTTAACTAGCTAGCTATTAAATAGTGCTTAACTATTTAATAGCTATTGTACATGGTTAAAATAATTACAAAGTTGCCTGTAAAATAAATATTAATCCTAAAATAGCTACAATGTAATTATAATTTATATTGTAGCTATATTAGGATTTATTTTACAGGTAAGTATTTAGCTTTAAATAGGAATAATTTATTTAATAAGAGTTAATTTATTTAGTTAGATTAAAATTATATTTAACTTAGGGGGTGTTAGTGTTAGGGTTAGACTTAGCTTTAGGGGTTAATAAATTTATTAGAATAGCGGTGAGCTCCGGTCGGCAGATTAGGGGTTAAAAATTGAAGTTAGGTGTCGGCGATGTTAGGGAGGGCAGATTAGGGGTTAATACTATTTATTATAGGGTTAGTGAGGCGGATTATGGGTTAATAACTTTATTATAGTAGCGGTGCGGTCCGCTCGGCAGATTAGGGGTTAATTATTGTAGGTAGCTGGCGGCGACGTTGTGGGGGGCAGATTAGGGGTTAATAAATATTATATAGGGGTCGGCGGTGTTAGGGGCAGCAGATTAGGGGTACATAAGTATAACGTAGGTGGTGGTTGGCAGATTAGGGGTTAAAAAAATGTAATCGAGTTGCGGCGATGTGGGGGGACCTCGGTTTAGGGGTACATAGGTAGTTTATGGGTGTTAGTGTACTTTAGAGTACAGTAGTTAAGAGCTTTATGAACCGGCGTTAGCCCAGAAAGCTCTTAACTACTGACTTTTTTCTGCGGCTGGAGTTTTGACGTTAGATTTCTAACGCTCACTTCAGCCACGACTCTAAATACCGGAGTTAGAAAGATCCCATTGAAAAGATAGGATACGCAATTTACGTAAGGGGATCTGCGGTATGGAAAAGTCGCGGCTGAAAAGTGAGCGTTAGACCCTTTTTTGAGTGACTCCAAATGCCGGAGTTAGCCTAAAACCAACGTTAGGAGCCTCTAACGCTGGTTTTCACGGCTACCGCCAAACTCCAAATCTAGGCCTAATTGTTTACAGGGATCAGGTATATTTGTTATCACCTCTCAGTTTGTTACAGTGAGTGCCCCCAATTGCAATCCATAAGCATTAGGAATATCCATTTATTTTACAAGAGTATATTCCAGCTCAAGGCTATATGTCAGTAAGAAAAATGAATTGGAAGACAGAAAGAATTTCCAAAGATTCATCTTAATGAAAGATACTGTTTGGGTAAATAGACACTGGAACAGCCATAGGTTTAATGTGCCGGATTTTGTAACGAGCTGAAGGAAACACAGATAAATAATTTAGGACTAATGTTTAGAAATTAATTCAAATTAGGTATGGAATGAACATGCATAGATACCCATACATATAACATGATGGCTTAATAAACATAGTGACTGCCAGAATAATTCTTATTTGCAATTTGTGTTAGGCTATATACTAAGAATACACAGAAAGACGTAATAGTCTCAACTTATAAATCATGGAGAGACCATTAATAAGAATTTCGAGCTTATTGTCACCTATTCCAATCCATTCAAGCTCACTGGTCCCATTTCAATCTACTCACAGCTCATTGTCCCCACTTCTAATTCATTATTATTTCCATGTGAACACACTGTATGCATGCTGGGTTTTTAACTATTGTTATTATTACTATTGTTACTATTATTTTTATTATAATTACTATTATTACTATCATTATTAATATTATTATTGTTATTATTACTATTATTATTATTATTATTATGTTACACTCATTTTAATTAAAATAAATGTAAATATTCTTCTTAAATAGTGCAGCACACAATTATTCTGAAAAACAAATAATTCAGTGCTACAGGAATCTGGTGTAAAATGACAAAACTGAAATGTCATATTCTTATGTTTAGCTACTAAATTTGGCCCAGATTACAAGTGAAGGCTCCTGCTTGTGCGCTAACTCCGCTAGGAGAAAGCTTTTTTGTGTGCGTCGTGTAGTGCTCGTATTACAAGTTGACAGCAAACTGTTTGGGTACGAGCGCTAACCCGATGCACTCAAAAACCTGAACTTAGGATATTGCGATTGCGTTAATGTATGACTGCATTGAAACAGCCCACTCAGTGAAGGGACAGAGATGGGGGAATTAAAAGGGTTTTCTAGACTTAAAGGGATATGAAACCCCAAAAAAACATTTATTTAGTGATTTAGACAGAGCATTACATTTAAAAAAAAAAAAAAATCATTTTACTTCTTTGATCAAATTTGCTTCACTCTCGTGATATTCTTTGTTGAAGAGATACCTAGGTAGGTGTCTAGAGCACTACATGGCAGGATATAGTGCTGTCATCTTGTGCTCTTGCAAATGGATAACATTCTTGCAAAATTGCTACCTTATAGTGCTCAAGACACATGCACGCCCCTGAACTTACACCCTGCTTTTCAACAAAAGATACTAAGAGAACAAAATGATAATAGACGGAAACTAGAAACTTGTATAAAATTTGCATGCTCCACCTGAATCATGAAAAATTGATTTTCATGTCCCTTTAAACAGACAGTCTAGTGTATAAATAGCATGCTCTCTTTTGTTAAAACATTGTGGGCACAAGCGATATTAGTGCTCCACTTTGTAATACCAACGCACGCTAATGTGCTCTGGTATTATAAGTTAAGCGCAATGCGAACGCAACCTCGGGTTCGCATTGTTAGGAAGCATTGCACTCACAAGAGCGTGCTTCCGTAGGCTCCAATGGGAGCCTCGTTCTGATGCCGTCACACAGCAATTGCAGCATTTTTAAATATATATGTATATGCCTATATACATGTTTATATTTATGTGTTAATAATATGTGTATACACACATATAAACACACACATTTATATGTATATAAGCAGATACGTATATATTTACTGGGAACACACATATAAACACACACATTTATATGTATATAAGCAGATACGTATATGTATATATTTACTGGGAACACACATATAAACACACACAATTATATATGTATATAAGCAGATATGTATATATTTACTGGGAACACACATATAAACACACACATTTATATATATATAAGCAGATACGTATATATTTACTGGGAACACACATATAAACACACACATTTATATGTATATAAGCAGATGCGTATATATTTACTGGGAACACACATATAAACACACACATTTATATGTATATAAGCAGATACGTATATATTTACTGGGAACACACACATTTATATGTATATAAGCAGATACGTATATATTTACTGGGAACACACACATTTATATGTATATAAGCAGATACGTATATATTTACTGGGAACACACAGTTCCCATAGATTGCAATGTAAAGTCACTTTTCAGTGCCGTTTTGTTTCTAACATCTCACACCAGCCAACTTTAAATCCCTAAAACTACCTAGTGCAGTTGTTTTCTATTTAAAATTAAAAACTATAATGCCCTCTATTTTGAGGGCATTTGGGGCACTTTTAAAATATTAACCAGAGCTCTAATCTCCGGTTAATTTTCTGAACGATAATTGCTACCGCGAGCTTGTGGTAGCAATAACCAGCCACTTGTAAAGACGCACAATAATTTAGCGCTCCACTTGTAATCTAGTCCTGTATCTGAAAACAAATTCCAGTTGTTTACTTTGTGTTTACTTCAAAGATTGTCTTTTGTGCCATTCCAAATTAGTAACAGCTCACAAGCCAATCAGGAGAAGGCATACATGCATACGTTGCAATCACTGGCTTTATCATCATCTGAAGCAGGATGAGGGGAGTGCTCCAGGAATGGAACTTTGAATGTGTATTTATTCTTTTTGAAGTAGTTGAACATATTGTAAATGGGCAGAATGTGTTTAAAATAAAACTCTAAAACAAAATAGAACATTTTGTTTACTGGTGCAACGCTGCCCCCTGCTGGCTCGCGGCCAACAGGGAGGTGTCAATCAACCCGATCGTGTCACAATGTTCCTTTAGAAGGATATAATTAATAACTTCCAGGACTGATGAATTAAAGGTATATGCAATTCATTGACCACTACACTCCACACTATATTGCTCAGGTGCAATAATGACACAACATACTTTAATTGGATTGTAAAGTTAATTTATTAAATACCAAAAATGTATAAAATAATTTCACAAATAACCCAAAGACAACTTGTCACATACAAAAAAAGCCCAGTGCTTGTGCCATGTGTTTACATTGAACACAGACTCACCCCACACGATATCCACTCGGTCAAACCTTATAGGAGATACCCAAAATTCCTAAGTCTCCATGGGCAAGCACCCCACCATCTAGTTGTGCCATTTCACAACTTAATTTAGGGCAGGGGAGCAGCAGCTATTTCAAATGCAACCAATATATCATATATGCCTGTTATCATTGGCTAATCCAATGTGTTCAGCCAGCTAGTTCCTGGTAGTGCATGCCTGCTCCTTCCACAAAGAATACCAAGAGAATAAGGCAAATGTAATTATAAAAGTACATTGGAAAGTTGTTTAAAATTTTCTGATCTATCTGAATCATGAAAGAAAAAAAATGGGTTTAATTTGCTTATAAAGGGATAGTAAACATAAAAAATGTTATTGTTTAAATAGAGAATTCCTTTATTACCCATTCTCCAGTTTTGCATAACCAACACAGTTATATTAATACACTTTTTACCTCTGTGATTAGCTTGAATCTAAGATTCTGCTGACTGCCTCCTTATCTCAGATCTTTTGACAGGCTTGCAATTCAGTCAATTAGTGCTGAGTCTTAAATAATTCTACATGCGTGAGCACAATTTTATTTATATGAAACATGTGAACTGATGCCCTCTAGCTGTGAAACACTGTCAAATGCATTCAGATAAGAGGCAGCCTTCAAGGGCTTAGAAATTAGCATATGAGTCTACCTAGGTTTAGCTTTGAACTAAGAATACCAAGAGAACAAAGCAATGTTGGTGATAAAAGTAAATTAGAAAGTTGTTTAAAATGACATGCCCTATCTGAATCGTGAAAGTTTAATCTGGACTTTACTATACCTTTAAGCTGCTGTCCAGCAGTTCCGCTGCGGCAATGAAGACATTTCCCATAAGAAATTGTGGTTGAAAGTTTTTTCATTAACAAACAACTTCTGAATAACCCGATAGGCGAATATTGTAGAAAATGAAATAAACCCTTTTTTGTGACAAATGATTTGTCTGAAACTATTTTTTTTTGTGTGTGTGCACATGTCTAGAATTTAATATGGCATTTGACAGCCTATAGGAATTTAAACTTGTATTCAACACTTTGTCACAAAATAGCAGATACAAATATTTATATAATTTATTTCAAATTGACTTACACAGAGGTTTTAAATATTGTGGGGGGTGGGGGGGCATATAGGAAAGTATTCAAATTTACTAATAAAGAGATTTGCTCAAGCCTGCTGAATCCCTCGGTCTCTAAACAGTGGCATTCATTAAATAGCCAATTCAAATGCTGACATTTTCAAATGCCTATATTGTGACAGACACATAACAGTATGCTGGCTTTACTTTGCAATAAAGTTTGTCTACTTTAGTCTTTTATTCACTTAGATATCTGTAAAATGTCCTCAAGTGTTGATTTCAGAGAGTATTTAGTTAGCTCTGAGCATATCTCAGTATGCTCTCATGGAAAGAAGATAAGGTTCAACAAAGAAATGTTTAAAGGGATAGTAAGGTCCAAATTAAACTTTCATGATTCAGATAGGGCATGTCTAGGTAGGCTCATATGCCAATTTCTAAGCCCTTAAAGGCCTCCTCTCATCTGAATGCATTTGACAGTTTTTCACAGCTAGAGGGCGTTAGTTCACGTGTTTCATATAGATAACATTGTGCTCATGCACATGAAGTTAAGAGTCAGCCCTAACTGCCTGAAATGCAAGTCTGTCAAAAGATCTGAGATAAGGAGGCAGTCAGAAGATGCTTACATACAAGGTAATCACAGAAGTAAAAAATTATATTAATATAACAGTAACATAACATTTTTGGTGTTTACTATCCCTTTAAATTTAGGCTCTATCTGATTCATGACAGTGTGAATTTTGGCTTCCATGTTCCTTTTAATGAAGATCTCAGCCAAGGAGAAGACTAGGGGGCCGATTTATCAAGCCGGCAATCGGCCCCAATGCATCTGTTTCTACGTGAGCCTTCAGGCTCGCGAGAAACAGGAGTTAAGAAGCAGCGATCTTAAGACCTCTGCTCCTTAAATCTTCTGCCACCTCTGAATATGATTGGGTTGATTGACACCCTTTGCTAGCGGCCGCAAATGTGCAGGGGGAGGCATTGTATAAGCATTTCACGAGAAATGCTTGTGCAATGATAAATGCTGACAGCGTATGTCATGTCCACTCGCACTATAATAAATCGGCCCCTAGAAGTTTGTTCCATCGGGTTGATGTATTTGCAGATAACAAGAGGAACACTTCTGATGGGAACATATAAAAACACGCTTTATACTGGATATTAGATAGAGATTGGGCCAATACTTTTCTTACAAATATTAAAAAACCTTTGTATTTTGAATATTTGTTGCCCGTGCTATTCAGTATTTATTTTGTTTTAAATTAAATGAATACTGAACATTCATGCAAAATGTACTTTCATTTTCGTTAAACAAATGTAAATGTTCCTTTGCTACAGGTGAAAAAGAGAAGTATTTTAACTATTTAAAGGAAACAAATTAACACTGACAGATTCGTCAATATTTTTTAATTTTGTTTAAATTTTGTGGGAATATCTTCTTTATACCTACACATAATAGTGAGATTTTGCTTTGGTGTATCTAAAATAACTTATTTTAAAAATAATTTAAATATTTTGATGTTTTAAAATATTTGAATACTTCTGTATTAAGTTATACTTTTGTAAATCATGGCCAGGAAGTTGGCTGTTTGAATTATTCTTATCAGACAATGAGTAATAAATACTTAAAGGGACAGTAAAGGCAAACAAACTTTCATGATGCAGACTATGGCCTCTATTTATTAAAGTCTGGCAGACCTGATCCGACAGTGCTGATCAGGTCCGCCAGACCTCGCTGAATACGGAGAGCAATACGCTCTCCGTATTCAGCATTGCACCAGCAGCTCTTGTGAGTTGCTGCTGCAACGCCGCCCCCTGCAGACTCGCGGCCAATGAGCCGCCAGCAGGGAGGCGATGTCTGTCCGCCTGCTCAGAGCAGTCGGACTGGTTATGGAGCAGCGATCTTTAGATCGCTGCTTCATAACTGGTGTTTCTGGCGAGCCTGCAGGCTCACCAGAAACACGGGGCATCAAGCTCCATTCGGAGCTTGATAGATAGGCCCCCAAGAATGTAACTTTAAACAACTTTTCAATGTACTTTTTATTATCAAATCTACTTTGTTTTCTTGCTATCCTCTGTTGGAAAGCAAACTTGGGTAGGCTCAGGATAGCAATGCACTACTGGTTGCTAGCTGGGGATTGGTGGCTACACACATATGCCTCTTGTCGTTGGCTCACCAAATGTGTTCAGTAAGCTCCCAATAGTGCATTAGAAGTAAATGGAAATTCGTTTAAAATTCAGTGCTTTAAAAAAATGGCAGGAGGGACAAGGTTTGCTCCCACAAACCTTTCTGCCCGTAATGATCGGCCAGCAATATCCTGTCCACATTTAACATTTCACAAGGGGCTGCCTTTGTAATGCTGCCCCCTGCTTGCGCACTTTAAGCAGCAAACCAGTATGCCTGTCCCGGGATAGCCAAGGGAGTGAGCTTTGTGCACACTCATCTTATTTCTCTGTTCGGTTTAAGGAAGTTTACTATGAAATCTCATGAGAGTTAAGTGAAATCTCATGAGATCACAGTAAAAGAGTTCATGACTTAAGTACTGCTGATGCTGAATGGCTGCAGTTTATTTGTTCATTTTTTATTTATTTTTTTAGCTGCAGCTAAGCAGCAGCCGAAGTATAACTTACTCTGCTATGCTGAGGAAATTGTGAGGTAAAATATCGTCCTTTTTCACATAGAGATGCTCAGGTGATATTTTCCTGCCAGCTTTTTACAGTTATACTGCATCTGTTTCAAGTGATTTAGCATATAAGTATTATGTCCCTTTAAGTGTAATCAACTTGGAAATGTTGTAAAGGTAGTAACACACAAACACAGAAACACACAGACACACATAAGGATTCACATATAGACACTCTAGCAGACATGCAAAGTGTCACACTATCTTCCTGACTGCAGGTTAGCTTAAACCTCTTTCTGGATTTCTGACTATTTAAGCACCGCCTACCTTCTTACCTGTGCTTGGTAATTTCATGTCATGCTTAATGCACTGATTCAAACAACCAGCTTTCTGGACGCAAGATGTTTCCTTCTCCTAGATCCCACTAACCATAAGCTCATCTGGCCTCCTAACTGCACCTGATTGTCAAACGGATCCCTAAACTTCTGGAATCTACCGTGACAACGGATTGCCTAAAGTTCTATCAGAAAGCAGATGCAAAGCTGCTAGGCAACAGCTGTTACCTCTCGCTCCTTCCTTTAGTAGCGTGGACATTCCTCAGCTATCCTTGCTTCCTCAGCTACTGTATAACTTGCCTCTGAACAGGTATCGTTCACGCTACCTTACTCAGCAAGCAATTGAATCCAGCAAGGCGTCAACTACCTTCCTGCAATGCTACCACTTGTCTCATACCACGACAGATCCTTTCTTGGAAGGTGGATTGTTGAATCTGACAGTTTACCAAGCCCCCCCCCCCCCCCAAAAAAAAAAAAAGTTATGGATCCTGCATAGCTAGCTCAACATGTGGTGAATAAATCCCAGAGACTTGATCATCTAACTTAAGCAATGAGAGAACTTCAAGCAGAGAACAAAACTCTTCATTCCCTACTTAAAGGGACAATAACTCAAAAACTTCCTTTCAAAGAATCTATCCCTGAACCTAGGGTTAGTGCCCCAGAACTTTTTCATGGTAATAGGCTACATTTTAGAGAGTTTAAAAACTCATGTACCTTAATGTTTCACTTAAACCCCAAAACATACCATAACAATCGTATCAGAGTTCTGACGGTAATTTCTTACCTCAGACAAGAGCCAGCCTAGAGCTTATGCAGATGCCTATATAGATAAAGATGACCCCATTCTAGACTCCCTTGACTTGTTCTTTAAATCTATGGCTGACTTATACGAAGATCCTAATAGACAGTTAACTACTGAAAATAGAATGAGGTCCTTAAAACAGGGGAAGCACCCCATTGAGGATTTTATAGCAGAATTTAAGACTTGTGTTCCAGATACTAAATGGAATGAACACTCTTTGCTAAACCAATTTAGACTTGGATTATCTGAATCCCTTAAAGACGAACTTGCTAGAATAGAATTACCCACTACATTAGATTTACTTATGAATGTATGTCTATACTGCGCTTCTAAAGATTATGAAATAAACAGCTGCCCCTCACTGACCGGTAAACAAACCAGTAAGCCAACTCCTCCCATCTTGGTAACCCTATTTCACCTTACTGTATCGTTCCTGTTTCCTTACAGTGGGACCATCATCACCTTCATGTAGAAGCCATAATTGACTCTGGGGCCTCCGTTGTATTCATCGATAGCACTTATGTTACTGTAAAAAAAATTCCACTTATGCACAAGCAGAATTCTGTGTCCATCAGAGTTATTGATGGTTCTCTCATTCCCTCAGATCCGATCACTCACCACACTATTCCTATCACAATGTCTTTTAACAAAGGACATAAGGAATCCATTACTTTTGATGTATTACCTTCGCCATTATTCCCAATAGTCTTTGGTATTATATGGTTAAGTTTACATCAGCCTACAATAGATTGGAAGATTTTAACAATTGAACTAAATTCTCAATATTGTTTAAACACCTGTAACTTAGCTTACACACTAAATAAGGCCTAGATTTGGAGTTTGGCAGTAGCCGTGAAAACCAGCATTAGAGGCTCCTAACGCTGGTTTTAGGCTACCGCCGGTATTTGGAGTCAGTCAGGAAAGGGTCTAACGCTCACTTTTCAGCCGCGACTTTTCCATACCGCAGATCCCCTTACGTCAATTGCGTATCCTATCTTTTCAATGGGATCTTTCTAACTCCGGTATTTAGAGTCGTGTCTGAAGTGAGCGTTAGAATTCTAACGACAAAACTCCAGCCGCAGAAAAAAGTCAGTAGTTAAGAGCTTTCCGGGCTAACGCCGGTTCATAAAGCTCTTAACTACTGTGCTCTAAAGTACACTAACACCCATAAACTACCTATGTACCCCTAAACCGAGTTTCCCCCACATCGCCGCCACTCGATTAAATATTTTTAACCCCTAATCTGCCGACCGCCACCTACGTTATACTTATGTACCCCTAATCTGCTGCCCCTAACACCGCCGATCCCTATATTATATTTATTAACCCCTAACCTGCCCCCCTCAACGTCGCCGCCAGCTACCTACAATAATTAACCCCTAATCTGCCGACCGCCACCTACGTTATACTTATGTACCCCTAATCTGCTGCCCCTAACACCGCCGACCCTATATTATATTTATTAACCCCTAATCTGCCCCCCTCAACGTCGCCTCCACCTGCCTACACTTATTAACCCCTAATCTGCCGAGCGGACCGCACCGCTACTATAATTCCGCCTCACTCCCGCCTCAATAACCCTATAATAAATAGTATTAACCCCTAATCTGCCCTCCCTAACATCGCCGACACCTAACTTCAAACATTAACCCCTAATCTGCCGACTGGAGCTCACCGCTATTCTAATAAATTTATTAACCCCTAAAGCTAAGTCTAACCCTAACACTAACACCCCCCTAAATTAAATATAATTTAAATCTAACAAAATAAATTAACTCTTATTAAATATATTATTCCTATTTAAAGCTAAATACTTACCTGTAAAATAAATCCTAATATAGCTACAATATAAATTATATTTATATTATAGCTATTTTAGGATTTATATTTATTTTACAGGTAACTTTGTATTTATTTTAACCAGGTACAATAGCTAAAATAGTTAAAATAATTACAAAATTACCTGTAAAATAAATCCTAACCTAAGTTACAATTAAACCTAACACTACACTATCAATAAATTAATTAAATAAAATACCTACAATTACCTACAATTAAACCTAACACTACACTATCAATACATTAATTAAATGCAATATTTACAAATAAATACAATGAAATAAACTAACTAAAGTACAAAAAATAAAAAAGAATTAAGTTACAAAAAATAAAAAAATATTTACAAACATCAGAAAAATATTACAAAAAAATATTTACAAACTATCAGCCAATCGGAACTCGAGGGACGCCATCTTGGATGACGTTCCTTAAAGGAGCCTTCATTCGTCGGTAGTCCGTCGGGCCAGCAGGATGTTCCGCGTCGGAGGTCTTCAAGATGGATCCGGAAGAAAGAAGATTGAAGATGCCGTTGATAGAAGACTTCAGCCGGATCATGGACCTCTTCAGCTCCCGCATGGATGATGACTTCAGCCGGATCATGGACCTCTTCAGCTCCCGCTTGGATGATGACTTCAGCTGGATCATGGACATCTTCAGCCCCCTGCTTGGGCTTGGATCAGGACATTGGAGGAGCTCTTCTGGATCGATCAGTGAACCTGGTATGGTGAAGATAAGGTAGGAAGATCTTCAGGGGCTTAGTGTTAGGTTGATTTAAGGGGATTTTGGGTTAGATTAGGGGTATGTGGGTGGTGGGTTGTAATGTTGGGGGGGGTATTGTATGTTTTTTTTTTACAGGCAAAAGAGCTGAATTCTTTGGGGCATGCCCCGCAAAGGGCCCTGTTCAGGGCTGGTAAGGTAAAAGAGCTTTGAACTTTAGTAATTTAGAATAGGTTAGGGCATTTTTTTATTTTGGGGGTCTTTGTTATTTTATTAGGGGGCTTAGAGTAGGTGTAATTAGTTTAAAATTGTTGTAATATTTTTCTGATGTTTGTAAATATTTTTCATTTTTTGTAACTTAGTTTTTTTTTTTTGTACTTTAGTTAGTTTATTTCATTGTATTTATTTGTAGATATTGTATTTAATTAATGTATTGATAGTGTAGTGTTAGGTTTAATTGTAGGTAATTGTAGGTATTTTATTTAATTAATTTATTGATAGTGTAGTGTTAGGTTTAATTGTAACTTAGGTTAGGATTTATTTTACAGGTAATTTTGTAATTATTTTAACTATTTTAGCTATTGTACCTGGTTAAAATAAATACAAAGTTACCTGTAAAATAAATATAAATCCTAAAATAGCTATAATATAATTATAATTTATATTGTAGCTATATTAGGTTTTATTTTACAGGTAAGTATTTAGCTTTAAATAGGAATAATTTATTTAATAAGAGTTAATTAATTTCGTTAGATTTAAATTATATTTAACTTAGGGGGGTGTTAGTGTTATGGTTAGACTTAGCTTTAGGGGTTAATAAATTTATTAGAATAGCGGTGAGCTCCAGTCGGCAGATTAGGGGTTAATGTTTGAAGTTAGGTGTCGGTGATATTAGGGAGGGCAGATTAGGGGTTAATACTATTTATTATAGGGTTAGTGAGGCGGATTAGGGGTTAATAACTTTATTATAATAGCGGTGCGGTCCACTCGGCAGATTAGGGGTTAATAATTGTAGGCAGGTGGAGGCAACGTTGTGGGGGGCAGATTAGGGGTTAATAAATATAATATAGGGGTCGGCGGTGTTAGGGGCAGCAGATTAGGGGTACATAGGGATAATGTAAGTAGCGGCGGTTTACAGAGCGGCAGATTAGGGGTTAAAAATAATATTCAGGGGTCAGCGATAGCGGGGGTGGCAGATTAGGGGTTAATAAGTGTAAGGTTAGGGGTGTTTAGACTCGGGGTACATGTTAGAGTGTTAGGTGCAGACGTAGGAAGTGTTTCCCCATAGACAACAATGGGGCTGCGTTAGGAGCTGAACGCTGCTTTTTTGCAGGTGTTAGGTTTTTTTCAGCTCAAACAGCCCCATTGTTTCCTATGGGAGAATCGTGCACGAGCACGTTTTTGAGGCTGGCCGCGTCCGTAAGCAACTCTCGTATCGAGAGTTGCAGTGGCGTTAAATATGCCTGTACGCTCCCTTTTTGGAGCCTAACGCAGCCATTCTGTGGACTCTCAATACCAGAGTTATTTTAAAGATGCGGCCAGAAAAAAGCCAGCGTTAGCTACACGGGTCGTTACCGACAAAACTCTAAATCTAGCCGTATGTTTCTATTCCTGACATTTATAATGAAGCAACTAGTCTACCCCCGCATCGTTCATATGATTGTCCCATTGAATTAAATCTTGGTTCAGATATACCCTATGGTCATATTTACCCACTCTCACATACAGAATTGCAGTATATTAAGAAGTATCTAGATGAAAACCTAAAAAAGGGCTTCATCAAACCCTCTACCTCTCCAGCTGGTGCTGGTATCTTTTTCGCATAAAATAAAGATAACAGCCTCAAGCCAATAATTGACTACAGGGAAATGAATAAAAGAGCTGTAAAAAAACAGATACTCTCTTCCGCTTATACTGGAATTAATTGAAAGGTTGCAGGGGGCTACTATTTTTACGAAGTTTGATATCAGAGGTGCATACAACCTCATATGCATAAGAAAAGGTGACGAGTGGTTGACAGCTTTTCACACCAGATATGGGTTGTATGAATACTGTGTTATGCCCTTTGGCCTCTCCAACGCCCCTGTAACCTTCCAACACTTTATTAACAATATATTTAGGGATCTCTTAGATATCTGTGTTGCTGTTTATCTCAACGACATTTTGATTTACTCTGACACCATCGAAAACCATGTAAGGAATGTTTGATGGGTGTTAAGTCGGGAACCTAGACCCGAAAACAGCACACCTCAAACATCAATCAACCCCATCGAAAATGTCATCTCCTTCACAACAAAGACTCTAGCTACCCTCAAGCAATTCCAACTCTCTGATAAAAGTATTCCACTACAACTATTGGTTAGGAATAAGGACAGCCTTTACAGATACCAAGATAGATTGTACGTACCTCCTGATCTAAAAGAAGAAGTTTTTAAACAATTACATGACTCACCTCTCTCTGGAAATCTAGGTATTCAAAAAACTTTAGAACTCCTGACAAGGAATTTTTGGTGGCCACATATGTCCAAAACAGTAACAGAATATATAAAAACCTGTGCTACTTGTTGTCAGACTAAAGCATCCAGGCCTCATCCATATGGTCTCCTGCTCTCTTTACCAGTATCAGATAGGCACTGGAAAGATATAGCTTTCAATTGCATCGTTGACTTGCCTAACTCATCAGGACACACTACTATTTTAGTTGTAGTTGACCTGTTTAGCAAGATGGCACACTTCATACCTTATCAATCTCTTCCAACAGCCAAGTAAACTGCTCAACTTTTTATTGATCATACAGTAAAACTTCATGGACTACCTACCAGTATAACTTCTGACTGTGGAAGTCAATTCACCACCAGATTTTGGAGACAATTGTGTGAATCGCTCCAAATTACTCTCAGGTTCAGCACTGCTTACCACCCACAGTTGAACGGTCAGACAGAATGGACTAATCAATGGCTTGAGCAGTATCTTAGATCTTATTGCACCACTCAACAGGACAACTGGTCTCAACTGCTTTCAGCAGCCCAGTTTGCCTACAACAATTCTGTTAATAGCTCCACCAAATATTCACCTTCCCTACCGATTTTCCTCTCCAGCGGAAACAAACTGACTCACCTTCAATCAACGACATTTTAACCACCTTCAGTGAACTCTTCCATCATTTTCAGATGAATATCAAGAATTCCCAAAAGGTCCAACAAGAATATTACAACAGGAAGAGATGGAAACCTCCTGACTATAAGATTTGAGATCTGGTTTGGTTGTCCACAAGGAACCTCAGACTCCCCGTACCATCGAGGAAACTGGGTAGTCTTTTTTTTTTTTACTCTTTCCAGTTGCTAGGATAATCAACTCTAATGCAGTAACTTTGACTCTCCCTGAATCATATAGAATTCACCCCACATTCCATTTGTCTCTTCTAAAACCTTATATCCAGAGCAGACAAACTCATGGGACTTCCACTGTCTCTCCGGATCCTATTGATACCCTGCCAGAATATGAGATTCACCACATTCTGGACTCTAGAATACGTAGAGGCGCTCTTCAGTATTTGATTCACTGGAAAGGCTACTCCCATGAGGAGAATTCATGGGAGCCTTCCTTTAACCTCTCTGCTCCCTGTCTCATCTCCCTCTTCCATAGGGGAAATCCTGACAGATCTTGTATGTAATCCAAGGAGTGGATTCATTTTGAGGGGGGCATACTGTTACGCTATCTTCCTGACTGCAGGTTAACTTAAACCTCTTTCTGGATTTCAGACTATTTAAGCACCACCTACCTGTGCTTGGTAATTCTGTGTCATGCTTAATGCACTGATTCAAACAACCAGCCTTCTGGACGCAGCATGTTTCCTTCTCCTATATCCCACTAACCGTAAGCTCCTTGGCCTGCTGACTGCACCTGATTGTCAAACGGATCCCTAAACTTCTGGAATCTACCGGTGACAGCGAACTGCCTAAATATTTATCAGAAAACAGATGCAAAGCTGCTAGGCAACAGCTGTTACCTCTTGCTCCTTCATTTAGTAGCATGGACATTCCTCAGCTATCCCTGCTTCCTCAGCTACTGCATAACTTTGCCTCTGAACAGGTACGGTTCCCACTACTTCACTCAGTGAACAATTGAATCCAGCAAGGTGTCAACTACCTTCCTGCAACGCTACCGCTTGTCTCATACATGACAGATCCTTTCTTGGAAGGAGGATTGTTGAATCTGACACAGACACTCAGCACATTTTTACATTGACCTGACAAGTTATGAAGTAGACTACAGTTTTGTCAAAAAAGGAGATTTACAAGACAAAATATAGAATTCTGATTATCTTTTTGTCAAGGAAGATGCCAACTCTATGATGACAACAGCATGCAGGGGCTAAAGGGAAGGGCCCTGAGCTGCCTACACAATAATTTAAAGGTAAAGTGGTAGATTGGTGACTTCCAGTAAAGGTCTCATTAGTCTCAAAGTCTGTAGAAAGATGTGAATAGTCAGTAGTAAGGTCAAAATGTCCTAAAAAGGATTAGACAATGGACACACACACACACACACAAACTCAAACACAAACTTGCACATACACCCAAGGAAACACCCACAGAGACAGCCTCAGAAACACACAAAGACATACACACCCACAGACACCCACAGAGACAGTCTCAGAAAACACACAAAGACATAAACACTCACAGACACCCACAGAAAACACACAAAGACATACACACACACAGAGAGACACTCACAGAAAACACACAAAGACATACATACACACACACCCTCACAGAGACATCCACAGAATATGCACAAAGACAGACACACAAACCGTCACAGAGAGATCCACAGAAAAAAATACATACACACTCATAGAGGCATCAACAAAAGCACAAAGACATAACACAGACACCCACAGAAACATTTGCAGGAGGTAAAATTTCTGCACATTTAAATCAACAGTGTGTGACATGCATGATAAAAAAATTAGCAGAAATTAAGCGATCACTTTTTAAAGAATCATATTTGCAAATGTGCAAACAAAAATACTTTGTGAATTCAAAATTGTACATTATTGATCTGTCAGAATGGGTAGATGAAGAAGTACTTTTAAAAGGTTGACATATGTTTGTGGTTCTTCCCCCCCCCCCCATTTTCCCCAACCAAGAGCACCACTTCAAATCTGGTGTACAAATGTTCCCATCTGTCAGCTGTACTTGTGGATTTTGAAAATGCAGTACTCTATATGGTCTTGGTGGAACCATAAGCTGTGGCACTAGATCTCATACCATTAAATCTGGTTAAATGCATGATTTAGGCTTGTTTGTATGTATTTCAAAATCAAGTCAGCTGTGGTGTAAACTGAACAGTGTTAAGTTAACCGGTCTCATTTCAAAACTCTGAGCAATCTTAGCTTGAGAGTATAACATTTTATGCAAATGTAAAAAGCTTAGATAAAATGTCTCCTGGCATTTGGAAAGTCCTTGCATAAAGGGGCAGTAAACTGAAATGTAATTAAAATGTATGTATATATATATATATATATATATATATATATATATACAATATATATATATATATATATGTATATATATATATATATATATATATATATATATATATATATATATATATATATATATATATATATATATATATATATATACAGCAGGCAGGCCAGCACTCACGGTTATCATTTCATCCACCCAGGGTGCTTTCATAGTATTGATAGTAGTAAAGAATGGGGGTGCACTCGCCAGGATTTCCAAAGTTATCTTTTAATGTAACGTTTTGGGGTGTTACCCCCTTCGGCAGACAATTAATTTGTATTGTCTGACAAGGGGGTAACACCCTGAAACATTACATTAAAAGGTAACTTTGGAAATCCTGGCGAGTGCATCCCCATTCTTTACTATATTATATATATATATATATATATATATATATAATCATATCTGCCAAAAGGACACCTACCATTTGTGTATTGAGGAGGAAACATTTCTGCACATTTTTAAATATAGAATTTCTACAGCATTGTCAAATAATCATAAATACACTGCTGCAAATTGCTAAAAAATGATTTATGGACCCCTGACCCCACCACACAACTACCACACTGAAGTTACATACTGAAATTGCACAAAGAAATAAACCATTTACTAAGTAAGTCCTACCTACTCTGCAAATGAAAGTGATCTGCCATTTGACTCACTGTATAAACTGAAGTGCCAAGTCTGTCTCACACTGTGTATAGTGGTTTAGTGCACACTCATAAATCCTCTCAAATGCTAATGTTTAACTCGTTGTAATGACATTTCCCACGCTCAATAGTACTCTGTTAATTTTACAGAATAGTTGTGCTTGCCTCATGGGGCCCCTGGCCCACTGGGCCCCTGACAGGAGTCACCCTATTCACCCCCTGATGGCGGCCTTGGCTATGCTTCACATGCATGTGCAAAGAAAGTTGTTAACACTAAAACAGTCATAACTTTTTCTAGAAGCATTTTTGCCAGTACATGTATATTGCAAATATGTTTTTGTTAAGAAATGTAATTCATCTATATGCATTTAAATTTTGACCAGAATGTCCATTTAACTATCAGCTGCAGACTCGCTCATTTGACACTGCACTGATGACGCTGCAAAACCCGTTGTCTAAATAATAACATTTTTATTTTGATTTTACTATCCATTTTTCTAAGTTTTGTATACACACCTTTAACTTTTCATGAATATATAGAGCACTCTTTCATATGCTGTAAAAATATTGCATTACATGGTAGAGTATGGTATGATATTGCAGTATATAAGTAAGTAACACATCAGTACAGTAAAGCGTTTTTTCCCCTTGTTTGAAAGCAGAGAGCACATCTCATTCAGTGATTGTAACTTCACAAAACACAGTCCCTGTGGTTTAAGTTTGTCTTACCTTGGTGACACTCAAAGTTAGATAGCACTTAGAAAGTCATCTTTTTATATCCTTGTGTTTACAGGGTGAAGCTGCTGTTTGTCACCTGGGTATCGCTGTGCTTAACAAAAGAAAAAAGAAAAACACAAAATGTACCTTGTGCTTTTATTCCTTCTTGTCTTAAGGTTTCTATTAACTCCTTAAACATTTTAATGATTAATAGGTTTTTTGATATGAACTATGAGCAATACAGGATTTATCACCAACTTTTAAATCCTGTGGTAGTGACATACTTAAATCCAAGTAAGTTAAAGGGACACTGAACCCATTTTTTTTCTTTTGTGATTCAGATAGAGCATGCAATTTTAAGCAACTTTCTAATTTACTACTATTATTAATTTTTCTTTGTTCTCTTGCTATCTTTATTTGAAAAAGAAGGCATCTAAGCTTTTTTTTTGGTTCAGACTCTGGACAGCACTTTTTTATTGGTGGATTAATTTATCCACCAATCAGCAAGGACAACCCAGGTTTTTCACCAAAAATGGGCCAGCTTCTAATAATAAGGAGTAAATTAGAAAGTTGCTTAAAATGTCATGCTCTATCTGAATCACAAAAGAAAGAAATTGGGTTCAGTGTCCCTTTAATCTCTATCTATTTTTAAATTCAAGATGAGACTTAGGGTAAAATATATATTTCAATCTAATATATAAATTAGCCATGTGATATAACAAGACAATTGTTTTTTCTTACCAGGGAGGGCAGTACATTGGGATAAGAGCACCTTTAGGAGTAAATTACATGTACAATATATACAAATTAAGTTTATTGGTCTAAAAGTTTGAGTTCAGCAATATTTGTAACATTTTCTTAAAAGGAAACAATTGTGTTTATCAACATATAATCTGATTATGTGCAACAGACCAACATGGATTTCAGTTGGTAAAGACTGTTGAACTAGATAAAACCAAAAGCCATGAAAACACTTCTTCTGATGCACTGGCCCCTAGTTATCAAGCCGTCAACCTCAAATACGCTGGAATTCCACAGCGTATTTGTGGCGAGGCTGATTCGCCTTAGTTATCAAGCCCTACACACCGGCAAAAGTAGAAGTTGGTGATGTAAGCTTCGATCCGCCGGACTCAGTCCGACACAGATCGATTCTTACGTCACTCCAGATGTTCCGCACACAAGTTCGGCACAATCTGACTACTTTTGCTAGTTATCAAAAAACTAGAAGGTACGCTCGGCACTTTTCTGGCCCAGCATACCTGGTTTTCAATCTGCCCACATACCCCTAATCTAACCCAAACCCCCCTTAAATAAACCTAACACTACCCCCCTGAAGATCATCCTACCTTTAGCCGTCTTCAGCCAGCCGACCACCAATGGAACAGAAGAGGAGATCCGCAGCTGCCGAAGTCTTCATCCAAGGGGCGCTGAAGAAGTCTTCCATCTGACTGAAGTCATCATCCAAGGTGCGATGAAGAAGTCTTCCATCCGATTGAAGTCATCATCCAGGCGGCGTCTTCAATCTTCATCCATCCGGAGCGGAGCCATCTTCAGACGAGCCGATGCGGAGCCATCTTCTTCCACCGACGACTGAACGACGAATGACGGTTCCTTTAAGTGACGTTATCCAAGATGGCGTCCCTCGAATTCCGATTGGCTGATAGGATTCTATCAGCCAATCGGAATTAAGGTAGGAAAAATCTGATTGGCTGATTAAATCTGCCAATCTGATTGAAGTTCAATCGGATTGGCTGATCCAATCAGCCAATCAGATTGAGCTCGCATTCTATTGGCTGTTCCGATCAGCCAATAGAATGCGAGCTCAATCTGATTGGCTGATTGGCTCGTCTGAAGATGGCTCCGCTCCGCTCCGGATGGATGAAGATTGAAGACACCGCCTGGATGATGACTTCAATCGGATGGAAGACTTCTTCAGCGCCCCTTGGATGATGACTTCAGTCAGATGGAAGACTTCTTCAGCGCCCCTTGGATGAAGACTTTGGGCCGCTGTGGATCTCCTCTTCTGTTCCATCGGTGGTCGGCTGTCTGAAGACGGCTAAAGGTAGGATGATCTTCAGGGGGGTAGTGTTAGGTTTATTTAAGGGGGGTTTGGGTTAGATTAGGGGTATGTGGGTGGTGGGTTTTAATGTTGGGGGGGTTGTATTTTTTTTACAGGCAAAAGAGCTGAATTCTTTGGAGCATGCCAAGCAAAAGGCCCTTTTAAGGGCTGGTAAGGTAATAGAGCTGCTAACTATTTAATGTAGAATAGGGTAGGGCATTTTTTTATTTTAGGGGGCTTTGTTATTTTATTAGGGGGCTTAGATTAGGTGTAAGTAGCTTAAAATTGTTGTAATATTTTTGAAATGTTTGTAACTTATTTTTTTATTTTTTGTAACTTAGTTTTTTTTATTTTTTGTACTTTAGTTAGTTTATTTAATTGTATTTAATTGTAGTTATTTGTAGGTAATTTATTTAATTAGTTTAATGATAGTGTAGTGTTAAGTTTAATTGTAACTTAGGTTAGGATTTATTTTACAGGTAATTTTGTATTTCTTTTAGCTAGGTAGTTATTAAATAGTTAATAATTATTTAATAACTATTCTAACTAGCTAAAATAAATACAAAGTTACCTGTAAAATAAATATAAATCCTAAAATAGCTACAATGTAATTATTAATTACATTGTAGCTATCTTAGGGTTTATTTTACAGGTAAGTATTTAGTTTTAAATAGGAATAATTAATTTAATGATAGTGTAGTGTTAGGTGTAATTGTAACTTAGGTTAGTTTTTATTTTATAGGTAAATTTCTCTTTATTTTAACTAGGTAGCTATTAAATAGTTATTAACTATTTAATAGCTATTGTACCTAGTTAAAATAAATTGAAATTTGCCTGTAAAATAAAAATAAATCCTAAAATAGCTACAATATAATTATTATTTATATTGTAGCTATATTAGGGTTTATTTTAAAGGTAAATATTTATTTTTAAATAGGATTAATTTCGTTTATAAGAGTTATAATATTTAGATGTATTTAATTAATATTTAAGTTAGGGGGGTGTTAGGGTTAGGGTTAGACTTAGGTTTAGGGGTTAATAATTTTATTATAGTTGCAGCGGTGTAGGGGGCAGGATAGGGGTTAATAAATTTATTATAGGTGGCGACTGTGTAGGGGGCAGATTATGGGTTAATACGTTTAATATAGGTGGCGGCGGGGTCCGGGAGCGGCGGATTAGGGGTTAAACAATTTATTTAGTTGCGGTGGGTTATGGGATTGGCAGGAAAGGGGTTAATAAATTTATTATAGGTGGCGGCGGTATAGGGGGGCAGGATAGGGGTTAATAGGTATTATGTAGGTGGCGGCGGGGTCCGGTAGCGGCGGTTTAGGGGTTAATCAGTTTATTAGAGTGGCGGTGGGCTCCGGGAGCGGCGGTTTAGGGGTTATTACATTTATAAGAGTTGCGGCGGGGTCTAGGAGCGGCGCTTTAGGGGTTAATAACTTTATTTATTTGCGGAGGGCTCCGGGTGTGCCGGTATAGGGGGTAAAACAGTGTAGTTTAGTGTGGGTGCTTAGTGACAGGGGTATCAATAAAGCTGGGAAAAAGGCGAAGAGCAGCGAGATCGGATGAGTGATAACTATCACAGTCCGCTGCTCATTGCCTGTACTTGGTGCCCGGCTTTTTGACAGCTTTATTGATAACTTTGGCGAGATTTTTCAGGTCCGCGGCGGTGATGGTAGGCGAGCTTAGGTGGGTGTATTGGGGCCAGCGATGGCATGTAAGTAGACACGTTGATAACTAGAGGCCACTATCCTTATCAAAGGATATCAATGAGAACTATTAGCTGATTTTTAAAAGGGGCAATAAAAGAAAAGAAATAAGATCCCTTTGATAACAAAGTTTTCCTTCGGATTGGAATGGCCTTAAATGTAAAGCAATAAAAATAGGGTAAATAAAACACATAAAACCCTTAGCTATACAAATGAATTGAAATAGTCTGCAGGTTAATATCTCCTTAAAAATGTGTTTCTAAAGTTTGTCCATAATCCAGCCAATCAAAAAAGAGCCAATTTAAATAATTTACCTCCTAATATCAAGAAGTGTAGAAAGCTTATTCCCTAATTCAAGATCACATTGAAGGTAATTCAAATCCCAGAGATTTCAAACTCCCGAGGTGTACATGAAACTCCAGAAATCATATTCCTTTTGGGAGTTAGAAAGCTCTTGTTCTCGTCTTCAGGTTCCAATGGAATAAACAATAAAAATCAAATTAAAAAAGCACTACCAGGAGCTTTGATTGAACTTTGAATCTGTCCATCCATTACAAAACAAAGGAGGACTTTATGGCACTGTATGAATTAAGGTAATTTTTTAAAAACAAAGTAACTTTGCCCCCTAAGCATTAATTTTACAACATAGGAATTAGAGATTAGTGAAGCCAGTGAAGCTGCAGTTACTGAAAAAAAATAGTTTATTTAGAATAGATTGTAACGTATCATGATCAGAAAGTTTTACTTATGTAGTATAGATGTAGTGTGGCCTCACTGGGATGACAAGAAAAAGAAGCACACGGTTTGATGGAAAATAGTAAAGAAAAGCTGGTAAAAAAAACATATTGCTTATGTTTTTATGCATGCTTATCCCCTCAATGGCCACAACGTACCCTGTACATTGCTGGTGGTTTAGGGTTTTCTTGTTTATAATAGCGCGGGTCCCACCATGAGCAGAGTAACTGCGCTATTATACTCTCCCTCCTTCCTGCTGACCACCGGAAATAGCGCGGTCTCGCCACTGGCAGTGGGAACATGCTATTAAAAATATAATACCCATAGAAAGAGGTTAATACAACATTTTAAGTCAGATATTTAGGACTAGATTGCAAGTGGAACATGAAAGTGCAGGCTTTGGCCTCTATTTATGAATGGTCTTGCGGACCTGATCCGACAGTGTGGATCAGGTCCGCAAGACCTCGCTGAATGCGGAGAGCAATACGCTCTCCGTATTCAGCATTGCACCAGCAGCTCACAAGAGCTGCTGGTGCAACGCCACCCCCTGCTGACTCGCGGTCAATGGGCCGACAGCAGGGAGGTGTCAATCAACCCGATCGTATTCGATCGGGTTGAATTGCGGCGATGTCTGTCTTTAGACCGCTGCTTCATAACTGCTGTTTCTGGCGAGTCTGAAGACTCGCCAGAAACATGGGCCTTCAAGCTCCATTCGGAGCTTGATAGATAGGCCCCTATATCTTTTGTGCAACCGTGTGCAAAAATATCACAGAGGTATTCCAAGTGGTTATTTAAATATTTTAACCAAAGCATCCTAATTGCAAGTCCTATCAGTAAGGAGCACTATCAGTGTACTGTAAAATTAAGTGCTTTTGAAAACTTGAAGTAAACCATTATTATTAGTAGAATAGAACAGAACTTCATGAAAACTCCACTACTCACGCATCATCAACTTAGAGCCCCCTCGTCTCAGTGCAACATCGGCTAAGCACTAGAGTAATAACCAATATGAATTTTACTGTGTTCCCCTATTGAAGTCTTTAATGTGAGGTATTTAGCATACTTGCACTATCCAACATGTATGATGTACGCATGCCCTAGATCAGTGTTAGTGTTTCTCAACCGCGGTCAACAGCAGTCCTCAAGTACCCCCAACAGGCCAGGATTTCATTATAGTTGAACTAGAGCACAGGGGAAATAATCAGCTGATCAATAACCATGGTTACTAACCTGCTCTCACCCATCAGATGATTATTTCACCTGTGCTCTAGTTCAGCTATAATGAAAACCCGGCCTGTTGGGGATAATTGAGGATAGAGGTTGAAAAACACTGCCCTAGACCATCAATCAAGCATTAAAAAATAACTTGAAATATAAGAGCAAAAATAGAAGCACTATTGATTGTGCTTGAGTGATGTTAATTTGCTAATTATTTGTGCCCCATTTGTAATCTAGCCCTTTACGTTTTATGCATGTGTATGTTTTGTGTATTGTTCAGACATGACTGTTCTTGTTTATGATTTAGTTTTATGTAGGTGCTCTTTTTTTTGCCTTTGCCTAATATCTACTATGACATTTCCAAAAATTACTTTCTGATATCACCAATCAGGAAGTGCATCATCTGATGCATTGTACTCTAATTCAAAATACAATGGTAGAATTCCTTTTTTGGCCTTTTCTTCTCTCTGAGTGATTTCTTTCCTCCTCAAGTTGTCTTTTTCCTTCATGATTTTCATTTAAATAATATGTTGAAATCCGTGTGCCGACCAAAGCATTCTCTATCATATTTAATTTAAAGCGTTATGGCGTATTCATTTATTTATGAAACATATATTTGAATAAACAACAAATAAATGCCCCTCTGTACAGCATTTCATAGATTTAGGTTTCATTCCTAGAATTTATTTTCTTACTGCTGTTTAGTGTTTAGTTTCTGTGGGCATTCTCTGTCCAAAGAGATATTAAATATTTATTTATAATACATCTAGAGTAAAGATAACTATTGTTCTGGCAGTTTTTCAGTTTTGAGAGTCTACCTGCTTTTGTTTTAATATTTTTGAAATGGAACTATACTGCTATTACTCATAAGTACTATTTTATTTTTAGCATTTACTTTATGAAAGTATATTACAAGACAAAACCCCATCAACATTTACAATCTTAAATTGTGTGCGTGTGTGTGTATATATATATATATATATATATATATATATATTTATATATATAATATATATATATATATATATATATATATATATATATATATATATATATATAAAGAACATTGAACTGTATACTGTATATATATTTATTTATAAAGAACATTGAACTATCACTTTTTCTTACACCAACACATAAGGAAAATTGTAATTTTGCACTCTGTTAGGTGTCTTTTTACCAACACTTGAAGCCACACTTCTTCTCAATCTATTATTTGTCCCAGAGCATGTGGGTGAGGGATACAGTATTCAGATGCCATACTGCCCAGCCCATAGAGATAAACGCTATGTGCAGTCTGGTACAGAAATAAACAATGAATCTCAAACACAAAACCCTTGGAGTGGTGTGGCCTGGAAAGCAGGTAAGATTGCATTTAATGGGTGCTGTCGCTGAACTAATATTTTTGGCTTTATTGGATTACCGCAATGCACCATTCTAGGGTTGGTCAAGCAGCTTTGCACAAATGCTTATGAGCAAAAATAAAGACTTTTTATTCCCAATGAAAACTTCTAAAACCCAAGCGAAGGCTGGTGCCAGAATGAAGGGGAAAAAATAGAAGTTTATTACTAGAAATGATTAAATGATTGTGTGAGTACACAGCCTTTAATTAGATAAAATTATTAATGGCAAAAGGCAACAGAATGTTGGTAGCTGGTTTTTACTTATATGTGGTGTAAGCAGAAGATGAACATTTTTTTAGAAGAAATCACCAAAAAGAACAATAGTACAGACCAATGCCAAACCATATAGAGATCTTGATGTCACTCTACCAGTAGGGCCATGTTTGTGTGCATGTGTGTAAATGTGTTTATATGTATATGTGGTATATATACATATAGAAATACATAAATACACATGTACACACATATATACATTTATATACATACATAAATACAATATTATACACACATATATATATCTCCAAAATTGGTCCGTTTCTGAGTGCTGAAACAACCAAACAGCTCATCCACTCCCTGGTAATTTCCCAACTTGACTACTGTAACAACTTACTAACTGGCCTCCCTCTCTCCCACTTCTCTACCCTCCAATCCATCCTAAATGCATCTGCCAGGCTAATCCACCTCTCTCGACGCTCTGTTTCTGCTGCACCTCTCTGTGAGTCCCTTCACTGGCTCCCCATTCACAACAGAGTTAAATTCAAAATTCTCACCCTGACCTACAAAGCCCTCATCAATGCTGCCCCACCCTACCTGTCCTCACTCATCAACAAATATACTCCTGCCTGTCCCCTAAGATCCAACAACGACCTGCTTCTTGCGTCCTCTACTATCACCTCCTCTCATTCTAGACTACAGGACTTCTCTCGTGCGGCACCAACCCTCTGGAACGCACTTCCTCGAGATGTCAGACTTGCCCTTAACCTCTCCTCCTTTAAACGTTCCCTAAAGACCTTTTTGTTCAAGGAAGCTTATCACCCAACTTATCAACAAACTAACTTCACTTAACTAACATTTGCCCTCTATCTCCTCACTAATATCATTCTCACATCGGCAGTCCCCACCTCCTGTTTCCAATCCTCCTACCCATCTAGATTGTAAGTTCCCACGGGAATAGGGCCCTCAATTCCCCCTGTATTTGTCTGTAAAATTTTGTGTCTTATCGTATTGTTTCTCCACTGTACTGTTATCCTTGTACCCATGGGCAGCGCAGCAGAATCTGTTGGTGCTTTATAAATAAAGAATAATATATATATATATATATATATTTATACACACAATATAGCCCTTTCCATTAAAGTATCTTGTCATACATCATATACCTTTTAACCCTTATAAAACATTTTTTATTAAAATATTTATGAATATTTTTTATTTTATAGTGTAGATATAATTGTAACATTTTTTTTAATGTATTTATGTTGTGTTTGGGGCACATTTAATTTTAGCTTTAATCCTTGAGTTGTGCCAAGCTTACAAGCACAAATTTAGCTCAGTGGAACGTGTTTAATTTCAACTTATAATATGTTGTTAGCCCGGTCGTAATATTGTGACCGGGCTTACATTTTAATCTAGCCCTATGTTGGTGCTTTATAAATAGATGCGTAAATGACTGCATAAGCCTGAAGACAAAAAAACAGGAAAAATAACTGGAAAATATACATTTATATGAGGGCAGAGCATCCATGTAAAATGGATTTTATATTATTAGCATTTAAGCAGAGCTTTCCTACAGGAATAGGCATGCTGCTGGTGGGATCAGGTGTGCTGTTGGTAGGATCAGGTGTGCTGTTGGTAGGATAAGGCTTGCCATTGGCAGGAACAGGTGTGCCATTGGCAGGATTAGGTGTGCTGTTGGTGGGATCAGGCATGCAGTTAGTTGATCAGGTGTGCTGTTGGTGGGATCAGGCATGCCGTTAGTTGATCAGGTGTGCTGTTGGTGGGATCAGGCATGCCGTTAGTTGATCAGGTGTGCTGTTGGTGGGATCAGGCATGCCGTTAGTTGATCAGGTGTGCTGTTGGTAGGATTAGGCATGCCGTTAGTGGATCAGGTGTGCTGTTGGTGGAATAAGGCTTGCTGTTGGCAGGAACAGGTGTGCTTTTGGCAGGATTAGGTTTGCTGTTAGCAGGATCAGGCATGCCGTTAGTTGATCAATTGTGCATTGGCAGGATCAGGTGTGCCATTGGTGGGATCAGGTGTGCTGTTGGTAGGATCAGGCATGCTGTTAGTTGATCAGGTGTGCTGTTGGTGGGATCAGGCATTCCATTAGTTGATCAGGTGTGCTGTTGGTGGGATAAGGCATGCCATTGGTGGGATCAGATGTGCTGTTGGTGGGATCAGGCATGCAGTTAGTTGATCCGGTGTGCGTTTGCAGGATCAGGCATGCCATTGGTGGGATCAGACGTGCTGTTGTTGGGATCAGACATGCTGTTGGTGAGATAAAGCATGCAGTTGACAGGATCAGGGGTGTCATTGGCAGAATTAGGCATTCCATTGGCAGGATCAGGCAGGTCATGGCAGGATAAGGGGGTGTTTGGGGGCCATGAGTAGAGTAGGGGTGTGAAAACCAGAGATGATCCCAGTTGGGGGCACTCATTTTGCTGTGGAGGGCTACTGCCCTCATGGCTCTGCCACTACTTATATAAATCTCTTAATAATATAAATATATATATATATATATATATATATATATATATACGTACACAAATCTCTTAATAAAATACATATTGATGTAAAAAAAATACTACTTACACATATCTCTTAGTAAAATACTGAATTTTTTGAATGCTAAATACTTTTTTACATTACAGTTGTGTTTATACTATATTTGCCTGAATATGTTTTGCTCTACAGTGATGTATATCTGTGTAACACTATTCATCCTAGTATGGATTCCAAAACTCTGTACAAGTAATTATTTGCTAAAGATAGTCAACATATTAATATAAATAAAAATACTTGTTTCCAAACTCAAGAGGATGAATGTGTTTGATTCCTACAAATAAGTCTGAATATGTCAGATAACTCATGCATTCTTTTTTCTTAGCATTTTTTCCACTGACTAATGAAATGTTGTACCTGTATAATGAAGATATAGTGATGCTCTTATTGGGACATATTTTTAATATATTACCTTTTTGTAGCTGGGAGGTAATTCATTACAGCTTTTGTTAAAACAGAGAGTATCTTTTTGAACATCACCAGCCTTGCAGCATGTTCAAATGGTTCAATATTCTTTTGTGCTACAACTGCATTTCATTCTTAGAGTTGTACAAATGTATTCGAAGCGCGTAAGTGCTTGAATTAACAATAGCGTTCTATCAATTCATTTGACCTTTTCAAAACTTTCACAGCATTTGCAATTCACCATACTTATTATCACAAACAGATAAAATCTAGAAAGCATCAAACTCTCTGTACAGGAGAGACCTGAAACCTTTTAACAAGCTTTAAAGAAGGTACTATTTTCTATGCACAATTGATTAAATTAATTTGCTGTTGACAAAGTATGTATATAGGAATCCTATGATAGTATTTGAACATACTGTTGGGATTAGAAAACTACAAGTAACTGCATGTGTGAACATGTTTTTATTAATGTGGACATATGTGAAAAAGGAATATGTTTTTCCTGTTTTAGAAAACAAAATGAAGATAGTGGCATTGCAGATTTAAAAACATGGTTACTATATCAAATAGATGTAAAATTACCAAACAAGCCTGCAATCACAGCTTTGCAATAATGAAGCCTCTTATTAGTTTTAGTTGAATAAATTACACCTTTACAAAACAGATTTTACAGTGTGATAAATATCTAAAAGACCACTATTGTAAATGGGAAAATATGCAGCCATTTCTTCATAATAAACTATGTACGAAAAATATATATAATGACAATGCCATAGTATAATTAATTTAAATTACACATCATATACACATGTACTGTATCTAGTACCCCTAATGCCTTTAGCTCAAAGCTGTGTTTCATTTATTAACAAGTTTTGTTATTCCATTGGAAGTGAAAAGGTTAATTTCACACTATATAATTGTATTGATGCAAATACCAGTATTGTAAGGGATAGATTTACTGAATGGCTATTGTTTTAATGATTTGCATCTGTATAACGGGAAACTGGTAGGTTTACTTTCAGCTCTGGTAATTCGCACTTGAGTGATACTAGCGTAGAGGACAGCCAGCAATCGATCATAAGCAAAGTAATTAAGGTTAAAAAAAGCATTAAATGATGAGTTAGTTAAAGCTTTTGCCAAGTGATGATAGGCTCAGGTGCTACGTAAAGGCCTCTTCATACCGGGGTAACTAACCTACAGCCATGGAAAAGAACTGAAATGTACTATGGGCCGGATTATGAGTGGAATGCTATTTAGTGATTTTGCTAGAGTGCTAATTGCTCTAGAAGTAAACTAATTGCGCATGTTGGGTTGTGCTCGTATTACGATTTGAAAGTAAAAAGTTATCGCTCTCGCACTAACCTGACACACGCAAAAAGCCAAACTTACAATAATGCGTGTGCGATAACCTATTCCCTCAAAGAAGTCAATGGAAAAAAACACCCTACTTGTGTGCAAACCTAAACACAAATTCTCATGTGCGATAACCCGATATTTCCCATTCTAATGTTTTACACATAGCAGAATATGTTTTATTTCTTCATAAATACAATACCAAATATCTGATTTTTTTGGTACAATATATATATATATACCGTATATATATATATATATATATATATATATATATATACACATGATTATATATAGGTATAGATACAGTATATACAGGTATATATAGGAATATATATTTATAAATACATAGAACATATTCTGCTATGTGCAGAACATTGGAATGTGAAATATTTATAGTAAATACTCAGTATAACACTGTATTAAATATGAATATTGCATAAATATGTTTTTAGCTACTACTCAGATTAAAGTCGTTAAGCCCTCTTGAAAAAGACTGCCCAGAGCGCAGTTGAAACACATTGAGGCGGGTAAAGCGAGACTTTACTTTACATCAATGGGAGACCACTCTGCAAACTCTCTATAGCAAGAAGAATTGAGAGTAAGATTCAGTGAATCAGATGGACTCAAGGAGTATCAGAGATGCAAAGGATTACTGATATATGATATGCTGATATACATTTGTTATCTAGTAAGTCCAAGTTTTTATTGTGCGTGTACCTATGTAATAAATAGATAACAGTGAGTTGTGGAAGCGCTTGTTCTCATTTCTTGTGATTCATCTAACGGCGTTAGACCTAGAACCACCTCAGCCTATGAAAAAGCAGCAACGCTTCCACTACGGAAGAGAAAATAGATATAGAACAATTGAGGCTCATTCCTGATTGACTGGTGTGGATATATTCTTTTCTAAAGTAATACATGGTCTTGTGAGTGTAGCGCCTTCCTGCATATGTGGATGGATGCATCTCAGTTTTGAATAGAAGCATTTTTTGAATATACATGTTTTGGCAAAAATGCTTCTAATAAAAGCTATAGCTGTTTCAATAGTGTATTTAAAGGGACAGTCAAGTCTAAAATAAACTTCCATGATTCAAATAGGGCATGTAATTTTAAACAACTTTCCAATTTACTTTTATCACCAAATTTGCTTTGTTATCTTGGAATTCTTAGTTGAAAGCTAAATCTAGGTAGGCTCATATGCTAATTTCTTAGACCTTGAAGGCAGCCTCTAATCTGAATGCATTTTGACAGTTTTTCACCACTAAAGGGCGTTAGTTCATGTGTGTCATATAGATAACATTGAGCTCATGCACGTGAAGTTACCTAGAAGTCAGCACTGATTGTCTAAAATGCAAATCTGTCAAAAGAACTGATATAAGGGGCAGCTTGCAAAGGCTTAGATACAAGGTAATTACAGAGGTAAAACCTGTATTATTGTAACTGTGTTGGTTGTGCAAAACTGGGGAATGGGTAATAAAGGGATTATCTATCTTTTTAAACAGCAAAAATTCTGGTGTTGACTGCCCCGTTAAGTATGTACCGTGCACCAGCATTTTAAACATAACACTTGCTCCGAGAGCCTAAGGTTCTTGTACCATCTGGCAATGGCTCATTGGTAATTGCTGACATGATACATGCCCCACAAGTGCCCTGACCAGCTGCAATATTTAAAACGCTGGTGCACTGAGAATATCTAGCTATGCTTCACATGCACGTGCAGAGACAAATGCTAACACTAAAAAAGTGATAGCTTTTACTAGATGCATTTTTGCCAATACTTGTATATTTCAAATATGTTTCTATTCAAAGATTTAATTTATCTATGTGCACTCAGGGCTGTATTGAGCCACTGGGATACCGGGAAAAATCCCGGTGGGCCGGGCCGTCAGGGTCAAGGGTGGGCCGGTAGCTTCAGAGTGAGTGACTGACTGGAGAAAAGCAGCAGAGGCTAGTGTTGGGACTGAGGGAGCGTCCGAGCGCAGCGCAGCAGCCCGACTCACCGGCTCAGGCACAGGGTAGGCATTGATTTACATAGCAGCAGAGCGGCCACCCTGTTTTTTGGGCAGAAAGTCAGACTGTGTGACTCGAGTCAAGCAGCTTATCCAGGATGCGGCAGTGCCACCGCGGCTGCTTCGGAGTCCGGCTCCAATTGGCAATTTTGAATTTGCATGATGCCTCTGCATCACATCACGATCATCACGCCGCCAGCCACAATACTCACTGACGGAGGGAATATGGGCGCGGGGAGTAGCTAATATAGTATCTGAACGTTTCAACAATCTACAGCTGAGGACAAGTTGCGGGCAGACCTCTCAACCTGTATCCAAGATCTAGCATGATGCAGTATAGTTCATAGGTACTCTATTGAAGCTCTATTCTGTGTGAGTACCACTATATCCCTCTCACAATTGTCTCTTTTAGAAACCGTATTGCACCATATGTCATTATTTATGATATGCATTTCAAGATATATCACTTTAAACTTAAAAGGACCATTATTGCAGCGGGATAATTATCTAAATCTCCCCATTTGCTTTACACTACTACAATGCCTGTTATTCCTATAAACACAGCATCACCACTGAGGTATTATGCCAATTACAGCCGTGGACAGAGGGCTAGGCTGGAGATAGCAGAGCTTTCACTTTCTAGTGTTCAATTAGGTGCACAGCTATCTATGCTAATACACCGTTTTAACGCACCTTTACATGGTTTCAATTTGTGTCTTTTATTTAAGGCCTCTGATTCTAGCTGTTTTCATAGAACTTGCTTAACACTTGCACATTCTCCCCTGCTCCCCAGGGGTAGATTATTTTTACATACATAAATACTTTAGAAATATTCTGGGGGTGTCACTTGTCAGCTAATGTGAGACTTGCCTTTTATTTTACTTTAAATCAGATATAATACCTGAGCATAACTCATTGAGAAAAGTGTTTTTATAGCTGCCATGGCATGCTGGGAGTGTGTGTATGGAGGGGGGGGGTTGGAGCCACAGTCCCATAGGTTTATTATTCTTGCCTGAGGGATAAAACTAGGTGGCATAGTTGGCTTGGCTGGGCTGGAAGGGGATGGGCTGGAAGGGGTGGGGCTGGGCTGGAGGGGGCGGAGCTGGGTCCTGTGTGCATTTCAATTTCAACCGGAATTTCCCTTTAACTGGCTTTAACTCAATTTCTCAACAAATGGTTTTGCATTTTTATAAGAAGCTAAAGAAAATGTTTGTACCTTGCTGACATTGCAGTAATCAACCTTACTTACTGTAAAGGGACATGATACCCAAATGTTGTAGAACTTAAAGGGATGCTGCATATCTTTAGAAAGCTGACTAGAAAATACCCGCTGAACATCTCTATGTAATAAATAAAGATCTGTTACATCAAAATTTCCTCAGTAGCCTCATCCCATTGTAAAGGGACTTTAAACAGCCAATCAAGATGTTAGTCCCGGGACTTGCAAGGGAGCATGCATTTGACATGTGCAGGTGCAGTCATGTTTTCTTTCCTAAGATATGGAGAGTCCACAACATCATTCAACTACTAGTGGGAATATCACTCCATGTTTTTTCCCGCACCCATTTAAGGAAGTTTATTTAAACCTAAGAGGATTTCATTGAACTCTCATGAGATCACAGTAAAGCAAAGTCTGACATCAGCACTGATAAAGCTGATTGTCTGTTGTTTTTTTCCAGCATGCAGCTGACAATAGCTGAAGGATACGTTTTCACACAGCATCTCCTATTTTGAGCTGAAGAAATGTTGAGGTCAAATAGCTTCCTTTTTTATATAGAGATGTTCAGGCAATATTTTCTGGTCAGCTTTTTACAGTTTTGTTGCATCACTTTCAAGTTATCTAGCATATGGATATAATAGGGCATATTTATGAAAGCGTCAACCGAAAATACGCTGAAATTCCACATCGTAATTGTTGTGAGATTGATCCGACCTAGTTATCAAAGTGTCCAGATCAGCAAATTTTGAAATTTTTGACGCAACATACGATCCCACAATCTCAATCCGACGCAGATCGATGCTTACATCATTACAGATATTCCGAATGTAGGAGGCCACAGGTTTAGGGGTTAATAAGTTTATTTAGAGGCAGCGATGTTGGGGAATGGCGGCATAGGGGTTAATGTTTATATCAGTGGCGGCGATGTCGGGAGCAGCAAAATAGGGGTTAATAGGTTTATTATAGTGGCGGCGAGGCGGGAGGGCGGCAGTTTAAGGGTTAATAAGTAGTTTATGGGTGTTAGTGTAGTTTGTAGCTGTATGAATAAAGTTGGGAAAAACCCAAATAACAGCGTCATCGATGACTGTTAGTTAACAACAGTCCGATGCTCATCGCCCGTACTTAGTGCGCATGTTTTTGACGGCTTTTTCCATAAATATGGTGATCGCATTCAGATCCACGGCTCTAATGTTTGGCGATGTTAAGCGAGCGTATTGACATCCGCGAATACAACATAATTGACACTTTGATAAATATCCCCCAATGTCCCTTTTAATAGGCATGAAACACTTTGATATTGTAATAGAGAAATGTTTACTTGGCCAAATTTGCACTGTACTTTCATTATTAATGTTACCCCTTTTTCATGTAATTAAAGTCTTAAAATTTTTGGTTTGCCAATTCTAAGAATTGGAAGTTCACACTGCAGACCTACCCAGTGGTAAGCTTTGTCCACTCCAGTAAAAAATCTGGATTCATTCTTCAAACAAGGTAAATTGTGGGTGTAGTTTGACCATTAAACAAAATATTGCAGTAAACAATATGCTAAGGGACAGTCTACACCAGAACTTTTATTGTTTAAAAAGATAGATAATCCCCTTATTACCCATTCCCCAAGTTTTGCATAACCAACACTGTTATGTTAATACAGATACTCGTCGACTTACGACCTATGCGACTTACGGGCAGCCGTACTTACGACCATCGATCGCACTGAAGAGGCAATGCTTATTTGCGTATGTGCGTAAAGGGGCAAGGCAGTGCTTGTGTGCGCAAAGGCGGTACACGTACTTACGACCATCGGTCGCACTGAGGGTGATGCATATTTGCGTATGTGCGTAAAGGGGCAAGGCAGTGCTTGTGTGCGCAAAGGCGGTACTTACGACCATCGGTCGCACTGAGGGTGATGCTTATTTGCGTAAAGGCAAGGCAGTGCTTGTGTGCGCAAAGGCGGTGCTTGTGTGTGATGAGAAGTGGCTGTAAGCAGCAGCCTTTGTATGGGTCTCACCATGTCGCAGTGTACCATGTAGTGGCAAAGAAGCTACAAAGATGAGGAAAGCTCTTGATTTGGAGATAAAAATGAAAGTCATAAAGCAGTATGACGAAGGTAAAAAAGTGAATGCGATTGCCCGTGATATGAAACTGTCGCATACCACAGTTTCCACAATTATTAAGGACAAGGAACGCATATGTGAAGCTTTAAAAGGTTCCACACCAATGAAATCAACAATAATAACAAAACAACGTCAAGGGCCCATTCAAGAAATGGAGAAATTATTAATGTTGTGGATAGAAGATCAAATACAAAAACGTACACCCATAAGCCTTCTAACAATTCAGATGAAGGCTAAAAGTTTGTTTGAGACTTTAAAGGAGAAAGCTGGTGAGGATTACAAAGAGAATTTCCAGGCAAGCACTGGATGGTTTAAACGTTTTAGAAGAAGATTCAGTCTGCATAATGTGCGGGTTTCAGGAGAAGCAGCAAGTGCAGATTCAGAAGTCGCTGCAAAGTTCATTGACACTTTGGATGAATTAATCCAAGAGGGAGGGTATTTACCTGAACAAATATTCAACGTTGATGAAACGGGTCTGTTCTGGAAACGGATGGCTGAGCGCACATACATTCACCAAGAA
Source organism: Bombina bombina (assembly GCF_027579735.1). NCBI lineage: Eukaryota > Metazoa > Chordata > Amphibia > Anura > Bombinatoridae > Bombina > Bombina bombina. Next base: position 44,943,374 of record NC_069507.1, on the reverse strand, counting down.
TCAAAAACCATGCCAGGATTTAAAGCATTCAAGGATCGGGTAAGCTTGTTACTTGGAGGAAATGTTGTTGGTTTTAAGCTTAAGCCATTTCTTATCTATCGCTCAGAAAACCCACGTGCATTTAAAAACATTAATAAGCACATGCTGCCTGTGTATTACCGGTCAAATGCTAAATCGTGGATGATTCAGGTATTGTTCACAGACTGGTTTGTTAACTGTTTCATTCCCCAAGTTCGTGAATATTGCTTAGGGAAAGTAATCCAGTTCAAAATTTTAATGATTTTAGACAACGCACCTGGACATCCACCACACCTGGGTGACCTTAATCCTGATGTAAAAGTGGTTTATATGCCACCTAACACAACACCACTCATTCAACCTATGGACCAAGGGGCAATTGCCATGTTTAAAGCATACTACCTCAGATCTACATTCTCCCAAGCCATAGCTGCTGCAGATGCTGATGATGACATAACATTGCGTGATTTTTGGAAAAGTTATAACATTCTTCAGTGCATAAAAAATATTGCAGCAGCGTGGGAGGATGTAACAGAAAAGTGCATGAATGGAATTTGGAAGAAGTGCCTAAAACGATATGTGACCAGATTTGAGAGATTTGAAACAGAGGAAGAACTCGATGAAATTTGAGAAAACATTGTAAGACTTGCAAACAATCTTGAATTGGAATGTGAAGTGGAAGATGTAGAAGAGCTGTTAGATTATGAGTCAAAAGAACTTTCAAATAAAGATCTAAGAGAACTGGAAGCAGAGAGAGTTGCAGAGGAAAATAGGAGAGAGGAAGAAGACAAAGAGGAAGACGAGCCAGAGAAGAAATTCACTGCAAAGGGGTTGGCTGAAGGCTTTACATTGCTAAATAAAGCTGTCTCCTGTTTTGAAAACATGGACCAGAATGTTGAAAGATTTAACAAGGTTGACCGTCAAATTCAGGAAGCTGTGCGTGGCTATCGTGAAATCTATGAGGAGAAAAAGAAACAAACGCGTCAAACAAAGCTCAGCATGTTTTTTGAAAAGAACACTGCATCTGAAACCCCTCCAGCCTCAACTCACCAAGATGATAACTCTGATGACATAACTGTAAAAGTACAGTAAAAGAAAACATTTAAGTTCAGTTACTTTTTTTTTCTTAAAAGTTTAAAGTAAAATAAGTGTTAAAGTTCCTGCAAACTACTGTACAGGTACAGTAAATGTTATGTTATTATTTGCATAGTACTACAGGTAGAGTACAAAAAAAATGTTATTTTATTACAGTACAGTATAGGTACAGTACAGGTACAGTACAGTAAATGTTATTTTATTACAGTACAGTATAGGTACAGTACAGGTACAGTACAGTAAATGTTATTTTATTACAGTACAGTATAGGTACAGTACAGGTACAGTACAGTAAATGTTATTTTATTACAGTACAGTATAGGTACAGTACAGGTACAGTACAGTAAATGTTATTTTATTACAGTACAGTATAGGTACAGTATAGGTACAGTACAGTAAATGTCAGTACAGTAATAGTATTTGCACAGTAAATGTTATGTTATTATTTGCACAGTACAGGTACAGTACAGTAAATGTTATTTTATTATTCATACTGTGATGATACTGTATTAGTAAAGGAATTTAAAACAACTCTGGTGTTATTGTTATTATTAATCATGAAATGTCAGCCCAACACACCACACAATAGACCATATTATTTACATGCCATATATTTTGACCGACTTACGTCCAAATCGTCTTACGACCGGAAGGTCAGAACGTAACGTGGTCGTAAGTCGACGAGTATCTGTATACGTTTTACCTCTCTGATTAGGTTGTTTCTAAGCCTCTGCAGACTACCCCCTTATCTCAGTTATATTGAATCACATGCATTTTAGCCAATCAGTGCTGACTCATAAATTACTCCACAGGAGTGAGCACCGTGTTATCTCTATGACACACATGAACTAGCAGTGTCTAACTGGGAAAAACTGTCAAAGTGCACTGATATAAGAGGCAGTTCAACGACTTAGAAATTAGCATATATGAGCCTACATAGGTTTAGCTTTCCACAAAGAATACCAAGAGATCAAAGCAAATTTAATGATAAAAGTAAATTGGAAAGTTGTTTAAAATTGCATGCCTTATTGGAATCATGACAGTTTAATTTTGACTAGACTGTCTCTTTAAAGCAGGCAAACATTTTCACACTCACCTAGGCCTAGATTAGGAGTTCGGCGGTAGCCGTCAAAACCAGCGTTAGAGGCTCCTAACGCTGGTTTTGGGCGCCCGCTGGTATTTGGAGTCAGTGATTAAAGGGTCTAACGCTCACTTTTCAGCCGCGACTTTTCCATACCGCAGATCCCCCTACGCCATTTGCGTAGCCTATCTTTTCAATGGGATCTTTCTAACGCTGGTATTTAGAGTCGTTTCTGAAGTGAGCGTTAGAGCTCTAACGACAAGATTCCAGCCGCCTGAAAATAGCAGGAGTTAAGAGCTTTCTGGCTAACGCCGGTTCATAAAGCTCTTAACTACTGTACCCTAAAGTACACTAACACCCATAAACTACCTATGTACCCCTAAACCGAGCTCCCCCCACATCGCCGCCACTCAATTAAAATTTTTAACCCCTAATCTGCCGACCGCCACCTACGTTATACTTATGTACCCCTAATCTGCTACCCCTAACACCGCCGACCCCTGTATTATATTTATTAACCCCTAACCTGCCCCCCACAACATCGCCGCCAGCTACTTAAAATAATTAACCCCTAATCTTCCGACCGCAAAGCGCCGCCACCTACGTTATCCCTATGTACCCCTAATCTGCTACCCCTAACACCGCCGACCCCTATATTATATTTATTAACCCCTAATCTGCCCCCCACAACGTCGCCGACACCTACCTTCAATTATTAACCCCTAATCTTCCGATCGGAGCTCACCGCTATTCTAATAAATGTATTAACCCCTAAAGCTAAGTCTAACCCTAACACTAACACCCCCCTAAGTTAAATATAATTTACATCTAACGAAATTAATTAACTCTTATTAAATAACTTATTCCTATTTAAAGCTAAATACTTACCTGTAAAATAAACCCTAATATAGCTACAATATAAATTATAATTATATTATAGCTATTTTAGGATTAATATTTATTTTACAGGTAACTTTGTATTTATTTTAACCAGATCTTCCTACCTTGTCTTCACCATCCAGGTATCACCGATCCGTCCTGGCTCCAAGATCTTCATCCAACCCAAGCGGGGGTTGGCGATCCATAATCCGGTGCTGAAGAGGTCCAGAAGAGGCTCCAAAGTCTTCCTCCTATCCGGCAAGAAGAGGACATCCGGACCGGCAAACATCTTCTCCAAGCGGCATCTTCGATCTTCTTCCATCCCGAGCGAAGTGGCAGGATCCTGAAGACCTCCAGCGCGGAACATCCATCCGGACCGACGACTGAACGACGAATGACTGTTCCTTTAAGGGACGTCATCCAAGATGGCGTCCCTCGAATTCCGATTGGCTGATAGGATTCTATCAGCCAATCGGAATTAAGGTAGGAATTTTCTGATTGGCTGATGGAATCAGCCAATCAGAATCTAGTTCAATCCGATTGGCCGATCCAATCAGCCAATCAGATTGAGCTTGCATTCTATTGGCTGATCGGAACAGCCAATAGAATGCGAGCTCAATCTGATTGGCTGATTGGATCAGCCAATAGGATTGAACTTGATTCTGATTGGCTGATTCCATCAGCCAATCAGAAAATTCCTACCTTAATTCCGATTGGCTGATAGAATCCTATCAGCCAATCGGAATTCGAGGGACGCCATCTTGGATGACGTCCCTTAAAGGAACAGTCATTCGTCGTTCAGTCGTCGGTCCGGATGGATGTTCCGCGCTGGAGGTCTTCAGGATCCTGCCACTTAGCTCCGGATGGAAGAAGATGGAAGATGCCGCTTGGAGAAGATGTTTGCCGGTCCGGATGTCCTCTTCTTGCCGGATAGGAGGAAGACTTTGGAGCCTCTTCTGGACCTCTTCAGCACCGGATTATGGATCGCCAACCCCCGCTTGGGTTGGATGAAGATCTTGGAGCCAGGACGGATCGGTGATACCTGGATGGTGAAGACAAGGTAGGAAGATCTTCAGGGGATTAGTGTTAGGTTTATTTAAGGGGGGTTTGGGTTAGATTAGGGGTATGTGGGTGGTGGGTTGTAATGTTGGGGGGGGGTATTGTATGTTTTTTTTTACAGGCAAAAGAGCTGAAATTCTTGGGGCATGCCCCGCAAAGGGCCCTGTTCAGGGCTGGTAAGGTAAAAGAGCTTGTAACTTTTTTAATTTAGAATAGGGTAGGGAATTTTTTATTTTGGGGGTCTTTGTTATTTTATTAGGGGGCTTAGAGTAGGTGTAATTAGTTTAAAATTGTTGTAATATTTTTCTTATGTTTGTAAATATTTTTTTATTTTCTGTAACTTAGTTCTTTTTTATTTTTTGTACTTTAGCTAGTTTATTTAATTGTATTTATTTGTAGGAATTGTGTTTAATTAATTTATTGATAGTGTAGTGTTAGGTTTAATTATATCTTAGGTTAGGATTTATTTTACAGGTAAATTTGTTATTATTTTAACTAGGTAACTATTAAATAGTTCTTAACTATTTAATAGCTATTGTACCTGGTTAAAATAATTACAAAGTTGCCTGTAAAATAAATATTAATCCTAAAATAGCTATAATATAATTATAATTTATATTGTAGCTATATTAGGATTTATTTTACAGGTAAGTATTTAGCTTTAAATAGGAATCATTTATTTAATAAGAGTTAATTTATTTTGTTAGATAAAAAATTATATTTAACTTAGGGGGGTGTTAGTGTTAGGGTTAGATTTAGCTTTAGGGGTTAATCCATTTATTAGAATAGCGGTGAGCTCCGATCGGAAGATTAGGGGTTAATAATTGAAGGTAGGTGTCGGCGATGTTAGGGAGGGCAGATTAGGGGTTAATACTATTTATGATAGGGTTAGTGAGGCGGATTAGGGGTTAATAACTTTATTATAGTAGCGCTCAGGTCCGCTCGGCAGATTAGGGGTTAATAAGTGTAGGCAGGTGTCGGCGACGTTGAGGGGGGCAGATTAGGGGTTAATAAATATAATATAGGGGTCGGCGGTGTTAGGGGCAGCAGATTAGGGGTACATAGGGATAATGTAGGTAGCGGCGGTTTACGGAGCGGCAGATTAGGGGTTAAAAAAATATGCAGGGGTCAGCGATAGCGGGGGCGGCAGATTAGGGGTTAATAAGTGTAAGGTTAGGGGTGTTTAGACTCGGGGTACATGTTAGAGTGTTAGGTGCAGACGTAGGAAGTGTTTCCCCTTAGGAAACAATGGGGCTGCGTTAGGAGCTGAACGCTGCTTTTTTGCAGGTGTTAGGTTTTTTTTTCAGCTCAAACAGCCCCATTGTTTCCTATGGGGGAATCGTGCACGAGCACGTTTTTGAGGCCGGCCGCGTCCGTAAGCAACTCTGGTATCGAGAGTTGCATTTGCGGTAAAAATGCTCTACGCTCCTTTTTTGGAGCCTAACGCAGCATTTGTTTGAACTCTCGATTCCAGAGTTAAATTTATGGTGCGGCCAGAAAAAAGCCCGCGGAGCGTTAACAGCCCTTTTACCGCCGAACTCCAAATCTAGGCCCTAGTATGTTAATTTATTGCAAGACCACATAAAATTATTGTAAGTTCAAGGCTGTCCCTTTAAAGCATCCAACAATTTGTCAGCTTTTATTTTACTTATTAATCAAGTGTTTGTTTGTTGACTGAGAGTTTGCTAATTAAATAGAACACTCAGAACTAGTTAGATCATTCTTAAAGGGACAGTCTAGTCAAAATTAAACTTTTGTGATTCAGATAGGGCATGCAATTTTAAACAACGTTCCAATTGACTTTTATCATTAAATTTGCTTTGTTACCTTGGTGGTATTTTTTAAAAACTAAACCTAGTTAGTCTCAAACTGATTTCTAAACCGTTGAAAATCGCCACTTAGTTCAGAGCATTTTGAAAGTTTTTCACAATTAGACAGCACTAGTTCATGTGTGTCATATAGATAACCTTGTGCTCACTCCCATGGAGTTATTTAGGAGTCTGCGCTGATTGGCTAAACTGCATGTCTGTCAAAATCACTGAGATAAGGGGGCACTCTGCAGAGGCTTAGATGCAAGCTAATCACAGAGGTAAAAAGTGTATTAATATAACTGTGTTGGTTATGCAAAAATGGAGAATGGATAATACAGGGATGATCTATCTTTTTAAACAATAACAATTCTGGTGTAGACTGTCCCTTTAACTTTGGCACAGTATCAGTCATTCTATGACTTTGCATGAACCCTTTGCTTTAATTATGGATATTTATGAACAATGTTCCTTTATCAACAAAAACAGAATTCTTAAATAAAAATGCACAATTATTGCTATGTGCTTATGTAGTGAAGAAGGCTTTAGGCAAGATGCTGTCCTGTAAAGTTGAACATACTTGTTCCCATGATAGATCTTCTGAATATACTATTGCTATAGCACGAGTGAGTCATTTTACTAGAACTTAATTCTCATTCTGAATCATACAGTGCAGATAAAAGCATTGTATCCGGCTGTGCGTGTATTATGGTCTTTCTTTGAAACAAATGTGCTCAGAGATTCATAGAGTTTGATGGACGAAAAATTTTACTCAGCCCTTGATTAGTGCTTTAGTGACAATTAAACATATTCCATAAGGGTTTATTGTAGGTGATAATGAATATTCTTTTACCTAAGCGTATTGACTAAATATTCAAAACAATATGAAAATCCTATTTTCTGCTATGTTGTATTTCCATCTTGTATAAGAAAAGTTAGCAATGCTTTGCGCATATTTTCACAGTTTTTAAATTTGAGGCTATTCCAATAAGTGAAAACACCAATTACATGCACTTTAACCCCTTGTAAACGGTAAACACCAATTACATGCACTTTAACCCCTTGTAAACGGTAAACACCAATTACATGCACTTTAACCCCTTGTAAACGGTAAACACCTTGTAATTACAAGACATTTCTGTTGTGTTTGCTATCTGTTGCAAAGTGTCTTTAAATACCTCATATCAGTGAGGTAAAACACATGAATGGCATTTTTATTTTATCTATACATCTCCCTCTGAGTGGAAATTACTACATTATACTGTGCTCCCCTGATCTGTGCGTCCTTCTTTCTCTCTTTTGTTCCAGATTACCTTGTGGGGTCCTCCTTTTCTTATTTCACCCGTTTTTGTAAAGAACTAAAATATGTTTTTTGGGAATATTATTTATAGTGATGGTAAATCCAAGCGTATAACAAACACTAGGATTTACCATCACTAAGAATCAAGTGGACTTTAAGTGATCAAAGATATAAAAAAGGGTGCTAAACTCACCCTTTCTGTGCCATTGCACATGAAGATTGATGTCCATGGGCGGCCATAGCTACTGAGTTTAGCGCTGTTCAACGGTACAGAAAGGGTGAGTTTAGCGCTGTGCAACGGTACAGAAAGGGTGAGTTTAGCACCCTTTTTTTTTACGTTTGATCAATTAAAGTGGATTTACTTGGATTTACCATCACTTTAAGATTTTAACCTTAACAATGGTACCTTTGAATATTAGAGACCTCTCTTACAGGGACATAAATTCAAAAGCTCAGATGAGATGATCTAAGACATCTTGTCAGCATGGAGAGGTCCACAATAATAATAAATAATAATAATTTAAAAGATGTTTACCTCACTATGCAAGGTTCTTGTAAAGTTGAGGCACCTACATTACAATATAAGGTCATTATTTCTCTCCATGCTGGCGTGCTTTTGAATATCAGCCTCACAGTGAGAACTAGTATCTTAGCTCTAAGTCCAATCTTGCTCAAAAATAGTTGCTTTAGAACTAATAAATATGTTTAAAACTATAATATTGACAGTATATTCATTAATGGTGGCAAATAGATGTTTTTAACATATTTATTTAACCATTTCTAACAGTGATCAGCTGCATCCTAGTGGGGAGGGATGACCCCTCAGGTAAAATAGCATTTTAAATACTACTTTAGGTAATCTCAATTTTTATATTGACCACCTGCAACTTACTGGGTCATTTGGCCCATCATTTTATAGGCAAAAGTCCCCTCTTTCAAACAAGTGTTTACTTGTCCCTCTAGCCCATACAAAAAGGGACATGGGGCTAAGATAAAGTCCCTCTCTCCTTTAGGTTAAAATGTTTTTAAAATGCTGATGGCATCAAACCCATATGTTAAAAGGTAATTACCCTAATTTAAATGAGGGGGATCACTTGTCTCTGTTAATTAATTAGGGGCTGAAATACACACTTGCAAAGCCCTCCCCCAGCCCTCTTAATGCATTATTTGTGAGTTCCCATCTCCTGTGAGAAGTCTCCTTCCCTGACTGGTCACATGGTCACAATCTGCACTGCAGAAGACATTAAAGGGATAGTCTAGATAGAACATGCAATTTTAAGCAACTTTCTAATTTACTCCTATTATCAATTTGTCTTTATTTTCTTGGTATCTTTATTTAAAAAAAGGAATAATGTAAGCTTAGAAGCCAGCCCATTTTTGGTTCAGAACCTAGGTAGCACTTCCTTTTGGATGGGTGAAATAATTATATATGAGCAATTGTGCAATAATAAAATGCTCAAACACCTTCCTTTATGCATTTTTCTTTATGTCCCTTTAATGTTCAATGTCTTTTCTTTTAAGAGAGATATCTTTTAACTATACTAGTTGAAGCTATCTTAAAGGAACACAAAGTCACATTTAAATTTTCATAAACCTCGTTTCTATGAAAGCATACTGGGTTAGGCTTAGGAGTGTGCACGTGTCTTGAGAAAAATATGTATAACATTGTTACAATGATTGCTGCCATATAGTGATTGCTGCCATATAGTGCCTACAAACTATACATTCCTAGTCTTTTAATTAATATATGAAAATATGCATATTTAGATAATGCTGTACTACAGATGTTAAGTATAGTAAAATACAAATGTTTGATAAGGGATTTCCTAACTGTGATGTTAGAAGTTATTGCTTAAAATGCCAATGTGATAATTAGGATAATAGCTGTAAAATTATAATTTTTAAATTAAAGGTAAGAAAATCACAAGAGACTAATTTCATTTTCTTGCAATCATCTTAAGTACTTGGATCCCTCATACAAAGAAGATTATAATTAAAATTGAAGGAAGAGCTGTCATTGGTTGGTTATGGTTTTGCCACACCTCTCCTTTGTCATTAATACCAAGGATAAAAAAGGCATACTATAAAAGAAGCAAAGGCTAATCATTCTCTAATGCAGATAACACACTTTGAAGTCCTAATATTTGTTCCCAGGAACAAGGACAAAGTAATCTCATTGTAGTTGAAAACAATATACCTGCTAATCTCTTTACCAGAATGAAAGTTCATTGATCTGACTTGCTTGCCAGCCTAGACATTCATTTCACTATTAAATTCTTATAAGAATATCCTAAGGGATGGGACATTTTAAGTATTGCTCTAATACTGAGTATACTTTATAGGGAAACACACTGACATTTGCTTTCAAAATAAATAAAAAAGCTCAGTGACTGCAAATCTACATAGATCTCAGGTTTCCAAACACAATGAATTTCCAAATAACATGTTCTGATTATGAGGCAATTTGCAATACACATTTTGTTAAAACGAAGTAATGGAAAATAAAAATTAAAACCTGCTTGCGGCTACATTGCTTCCATGAATGTACTTGAAGAAAAAATAGCAATTCACAAAACCATTTAAAGTCTTACAATAAAATAATTTTTACTCCTAATTTTACAGTTGGGATGTCACATCTGTGATACTATAATAATATAACAATATCCTGTCTCACTGCTGATACATTAGCAGAGAGCTTTCTAAAGATAGATAGTGCTGGTCCCTTTTTATTTTGACTTATTTTTTTAGTTAAAAGTAATGAATTGCTATTTAAATAAATATGCAAAAATAAATAAATATAAAAAAACACATAAATAAATAAAACAAAAGAGAAAATAATAACTACTTATTTAACATTTCATCTTTTTTCAATTCTGTTACTGGGTTTTTAAAACATTTAAGTCATGAAATACATGTATTTTTTTATTTAATGTTTTGTTTAATTTCAGTAGTACAATGAATGTATTTCTGGTACTGGATCTAAGAGTTATTTCTTTCTTTAGAACAAACAAATATTATAATATTGAATCTTAATAATTGAATGCATTGTTAAATAAAACATTCAAATATCACACACACACATACACACACAGGGCAGTCTTTAATATTGATTGGACCCTGGGCAAAATTTTTCTTGCCCCCACCCCACCCCATGCAATTTTGATCTCCACCCCAACATCCCAAAAAACAACTAAATCAATTTTTTTTATTATTATTAGCCCAGCGGTGGATCATCCACTGCTGGGCTAATCATTTAAAAAAAAAAATGCAATATGTGAAACTGGACCTAAGCAGTACTAATAAGTAAATAAATATATAAATTCCTCCACTGTGGATTCATTTAATATTCTTTTGAATGTGATTCTGGTGTGAGGTTAGCTGGTTAAAGAGATTTAGGGCAGCCAACAGGAGCAAAGCAAGGTAAAGGAGGAAGCATGGAGGTGCAGACAAATATAAGTTTACTGACTGGAACAGCAGAACTACTATGGGAAGCTGTAAAATCTGAGACAGAGAGAAAATAAAAACTATAAAAATAAACCTTACATTAATGTGTGAAGTATAAGCATGACGCTATACATCAGCCACACCAGCACATGTCGCTTCTTTGCTAGGAACAAGTTCCCTCTCACCCTGAACTAGACAATGCTGCATGGGGAGGGGCGTGTGTGCACTCACTTATTCTTCCCACTGACACCTTTCTACAAAGCACTATTCTCCTAACAAACTTCAGTTAGTTGATCTTAGGGCCACAGCAGAAAGAGCAGGGCTAAGGGGACCAGTAGACTGGATGCTGTCTGTCCAAGGCTGCATGGATACAGTGTGAGATGAGTCACACAGCATCAAGACTGAAGAGAGCAGTGTATGCAGCTGCACAGATGCTCAAATCTTCATGTGCCTGCCGCTCCAGCTTTCTGCTGCATGCGCCTACAGTCAGCCCTACCCAGAAACAATCCCCACCACCAGAGCAGTTACCTGGTAACAGTGGTAACCCCAATATGACCTTTTCTGATGCAGTGGGAAATGGCTGGATGCCGAGTTAGGGCTTTGCATTCAGTGCTGCGCAGTGCACATCTAAAACAGCACATGGCACTAGCTTGGCATGTCACATGACACCGGCACGGTCTGGCACAGTTTTTTTTAAAAAATATAAGCAGAGTACTTTTGACTGTGACAGTATTAGGACTGAGTGTGTGTGTTCCCCATGTCACATCAGCAGTCTGGTATGAACAATAAAAAAAAAAAAAAAAAAAATTTTTTTTTTTTTTTTTTTTTTTTTTTTAGGACTCTTGGGCCCCTCAACAGAGACTGGGCCCAGGGCAGCTGCCCCTTTTGCCCTGTGTTAAAGACGGTCCTGTACACACACACTCTGTCAAAAGAACTGAGATAAGGGGCAGTCTGCAGAGGCTTAGATACAAGGTAATCACAGAGATACAAAGTATATTAATATAACAATGTTGGTTATGCAAAACTGGCAAATGGATAATAAAGGTATTATTTATCTTTAAAACAGAAACATTCTAGAGTAGACAGTCCCTTTAATTTGAGATACTACTCAATTAGAGCACCACATGTTCTGGTTTGTATTTTTGGAAGATGTCGTACCCATATTATTTTGAAATGTATGAAGAATATGAGCTTAAATGGACAGTATACACTAATTTTCATATAACAGCATGTAATAGACACTACTATAAAGAATAATATGCACAGATACTGATCTAAAAATCCAGTATAAACTGTTTAAAAACTTACTTAGAAGCTCTCAGTTTAGCTCTGTTGAAAAGGTAGCTGGAAAGCCCACTGCAAGTGGGAATTATCAGACACTCCCCCATCCCCCTTCTTTTGCATATGAAAAGACTCTTTACACAAACAGGAGCAAGCTGGAGTAGGTATACATCAGTATTCTCATAAAACTTTGGGGCTTGGTTAGGAGTCTGAAAATCAGAGCAATGTTATTTAAAAATAAACAAAACTATACATTTTTATTTAAAAAAAGCTTTAGGGGCTATATAAATAGATAATCTACAAAACATTTATGCAAAGAAAAAATTAGTGTATAATGTCCCTTTAAAGGGAACAGTCTACATTAAAATTGTTATTGTTTGAAAAGATAGATAACGCCTTTACTACCTATTCCCCAGCTTTGCACAACCAATATTGTTATATTAATATAGTTTATAAAATGTCTGCCCATTTCTAAGCCACTATAGAAAGCCTCTTAATCACATGCTTTCTTATTTGCTTTTTACAACAGGAGACTGCTAGTTCATGTAAGTCATATAGTCATATAGATGACATTGTGTTCACGCTTGTGGATTTATTTAAGAGTCAGGGCAACACAATACTAAATGCAAGTCAATAGATAATAAATAAAAAGTCATGTGATCTGAGGGCTGTCAGAAGATGCTTAGATACAAGGTAATCACAGAGGTACAAAGTATATTAAAGGGACACTAAACTCAATTTTTTTCTTTCATGATTCAGATAGGGCATACCATTTTAAGCAATTTTCTAATTTACTCCTATTATCAATTTTTCTTCATTCTCTTGCTATCTTTATTTGAAAAAGAAAGCAGCTAAGCTAAGGAGCTATGGTTCAGAACCCTGGACAGCACTTGTTTATTGATGAGTGAATTTATTCACTAATCAGCAAGAACAACCCAGGTTGTTCAACAAAAATGGGCCGGCATCTAAACTTACATTATTGCTTTTCAAATAAAGATACCAAGAGAATGAAGAAAATTTGATAATAAGAGTAAATTAGAAAGTTGCTTAAAATTGCATGCTCTATCTGAATCACAAAAGAAAAAAATTGGGTTCAGTCAGTGTCCCTTTAATATAACAGCGTTGGTTATTCAAAACAGGGGAATGGTTAATAAAGGGATTATCTATCTTTAAAAACAATAAAAATTCTATTGTAGACGGTCCCTTTAAATAAATGTTCTTCTCTGTATTGAAGGATCTTATTTGACAATTTATATCGGACTTTTATCAATTGTTCCATTGTCAGATAATTATGTTTTGTGAACTATCCACATGTTTAATTAGTTCAGCGAAAAATGTTAATACTAGTATGTGAGCATTTTGTTATATGGAGCAATATTGCCTTGACTATATTTTCACACGCAACAATATCCTTTTTAGCTCAATCAAACACATGACCGGTTAGTGCTACTGAAGACCTTGTGTAAAGGGTTAGAGATAAAATAATAAAGGTTGCACCAAACACAATGTAAATATATTAAAATAAACTGTTACACTAATATAAACTATCTGATAAAATTATTCATATAAATATTAATAAAAATAATTTATAAGGGTTCAAAGGTATAGGGAATATGTATTTAATTACAAAGGTTTATTTTATATATATATATATATATATATGTGTATATATATATATATATATATATATATATATATATTTGTCTGTGTGTCTAAATAATAATTCTATAATAATATTTTAAAATGTGTTATACTGTGTATTTGTTGTAAATATTTAACATTCCAATGTCTTCACATAAAGGGAAATGTTATTTTGATTTTAAATAAATATTTCTTTATATACCTATATATCTATTTATATTGATATTTAGGTATAAATATATATTTTACATTAACATTATCATATATATAGAGAGAACATTTTTTTCTACATGAAGAACATTGGGATGTAAAATATGCGTAATGAACGCTCTTTGGGTTGCACACTTCCGGTTTATCGCAGTTATAGATATATATTTTACATTAATATTATCATATACCGTATATAGAGAGAGAGATATATATTAAAATTGAAAAATATATATTTTTTCTACGTGAAGAACTTTGGGATGTAAAATATGCGTAATGAACGCACTTTAGGTTGCACATTTTCGGTTTATCGCAGTTGATGAATTAGTTATCTTAAGATTATTGTGGTTGCTGTTCTGTTTCCCAACAATGTGCATGTGATGCCATTGGTGATGTTACTGGGAACTTCTAAGCATATATATATACAGTATATACTATGCAGTCATGATAGTGAGGCATAGTGAAAAAAAGTATATTCTTTAAATTGCAATAGCATTAAAATGGCTGCTCTGTTTTTAGCAGTAAGTAGGACTTTATTAGTAGACATGTGCATGGCGAAAAAATTCGGTTCGGATCGATTCGGATTTTTTCGAATTTCGGTTCGGATCGATTCGAATTCAGAAAAAATTGAATCAATTCGGTTCGGATTTGTTTCGGATTCATTCGGATTCGAATAAATTTGGTTCGGATTTGTTTCAGATTCATTCGGATTCGAATAAATTCGGCTGGATTCGGTTCGATTCGGTCCGGTTCAGAAATTCGGAATTTCGGTAAGTGTTAGGTGGGATTAGACTAGTATTATGTACTGTACATTAGGTGTAACCCATAGCAGAGTGATATAACCTAATATACTGTACAATACTAGTGTAATCCATGGCCATCCGAATCTACCGAATAAATCTGAATAAATCCGAAGTAATTCAGATTTATTCGGTAGATTCAGCACTATTTTAATTCGGAGATTCGGTTCGATCCGAATCTCCGAATTTTCCAAATTTTCAGAATTTCCGAATCGAACCGAACCGAACCGAATCGCACATGTCTATTTATTAGAGAACATTAGTTTATAGCATAATGATAAACTCACAGTATATTGAGTGACCCTTAAGTTTTTCACTGGCATGCAATTCAAAGAAAAAAGGTTTGAGATTTTGGGGGAGGGTTATAAATAAAAGTTTCAAGGGGGGATAGAAAAGAAAAAGGTCAAAGGTGTATACGTGTGTAAATGTCTTATGTCAAATATCTTCTATAAAACTAACAAGTTATATAACAAAAAGGATTCCTATCTTAGCAAACGTTTTAATAGTGCCAATCCTAGTAGAAATCTATTTTCTTACATTTTTGTGCTTGATTTGGCTATATGGGTGTATGCTACTAGAACTTTAAATTTAAATTGACATGGCATATAAACAGTATTCTTTTGTTGAAGAAGATACCTAGGTACAGTAGGTAGCATGCATGTGGTCAAAGTATTCTTCCAAAACTGCTGCCATATTGAGCTCCAGGCAAGTTCACACACAAAAAAAATTGAAATTAATTGGAAATTTAAAAAAAATATTATACTCATGAATCATTGAAAAATAAAATAACAAAGTGATACCTTTATTGGCTAACAGAAAAAAAAATTAAGCTTTCAAAGCACTATGCCTCCTTCATCATGTTTGAAGGAGCCATAGGACTCCATGTATTAAATGGTACGCGGACAGTTTCTCACCTTGAAAATCTGTCCGCATTCCTTCTCTGCTTACATCAATGAGTGTTTAATGCCTGCCCCTTCACTCACATGACAAGTCACGTGACTTCTTACATTGCGGGAAGCAGGCTGGCATATGTGACCCAGCCCCGCAAGGGCTCCGGAGCAGCTTATGCGACTTCGTACATGCAGCCCATAGTGCTTTGAAAGCTTACAAAAATATTCCTTTTTCGTTAGCCAATAGAGGTATCACTTATACAATTTGTTTGATATTTTATTTTTCTATTAGTTAACTGGCTAACACTATACCAAGAAAACAATCACTTTTTTTTTGCTGCTCATGCATCTTTAAAGAAACATTTTGGATTAATGACTCTTTAAGGTGATACTAAAACAGGTAAAGTAAGAGGAAGGTGAAATGAGGCAGAAGGTTCAGGGGAGAGGAAGACAGAGAAAGGTATTGGAAATATAACTTATGATAACATTTTTCACATCTCTTCTATTCCAGGCTTGTTTATCTTACTTAATATAAAGGGCTTTCCAGAATAGAAAACAGAATGTATCTTCAGGTTTTCATTACATGAAATTCACTGGAATACCCAGTGGAGAAACATTATTGTGTTCTCTATATAAAAAAGGATTATTCCTGTTCATAATAAAATATGCACTGAATATTGTTTGATATTCTAAAATGTAGTATGTAGAAGAAGTAATACATTTAATTTCATGGCTTCTTATTTTTTTATTTGCTCTTTTTTCTTGGAAAATTGAAGAATTCTGAACTGATTTGACCTTTACTTTAGCATCTTATGTCCTAGAGCAGAGTGCAAGACTAAATTTCTTATAAACTTCTGTTTTAGGGGTATTGTAATAAAAAAATAAACTGCTCTATTATGTTTGTTATTTTTTAATGATCTCCTCAGAGCACTGTATTTAAAGGGACAGAAAGTGCTAAAAGAAAACATTGTCTAATATTTCAAAGCATTATATTACTGCACTGTTGCTTGTATATAACTGTGTAAAACTCCTGCAGAAGGCGTTAAACACATAGTTTAAATTAGCTGCAGAGTAGCTAGGCACTACTGAGGGAAGACTAAACACATCTGCCGAGCCAATGACAAGAGGCATATGTGCATAGCCACCATGTAACTTACTTAGGTATGTTTTTCAGCAAAAGGATAGCAAGAGAAATATCTCAATTTGCTATGAGAAGTAAATGGAAAAGTTTCTTAAAATTGGATGCTCTGTCTGAACAATGATAGTTTCATTTTGACTTTCATGTCCCTCATTATTCTGAGCACACAATAATAATAAAAAACGTTTCAAATGACTTTTATCAAATTTGAGCTCAACACATCAGAAAAGCCAATGACAAGAGGGATATATAGTGACCAATCAGCGGCTGGCTCCCAGTAGTGCTTTGCTGATCCTGAGCCTACCTAGATATTATTTTTAACAAAGCATACCAAGAGATTAAAGCAAATTAGATCAATGAAGTACATTGGAAAGTTGTTTAAAATGGCATGATCCATGTCAATCATGAAATAATAAAGGTATATGAAACCCAATTTTTTTTTCTTTTGGGATTTAGACAGAACATACGATTTTAAAAAAATCCAATTTTATTATATTATTAAGTTTGCTTTGTTCCCCTGGTATTCTTTGTTGAAGAGATGCCTAGGTAGGTGTCTAGAGCACTATATGGCAGGAAATAGTGCTGCCCTCTAGTGCTCTTGCTAATGGATAACATTCTTGCAAAACTGCTGCCATAAAATGCTCTGGCCATGTGCACGCTCCTAAGCTTATGTCCCTTACAAAAGATACCAATGGAGCAAAAAAAATCTGATAATAGAAGTAAATAAGAAATTTGTGCTATATCTGAATTTATAAAGACACAAATTGTGTTTCTTGTTCCTTTAACCACTGGTGAGTTCTTAAACACAATGGGATTGTCACCTGGATGCTACCTTGAAGCTAATTATGTAACAGGTGATTAGTGGAGTTGTTTGGCGACTGTAACTTATCCTCAAGCAGCATCAGAAGGCGCCATGACTAAGTAGTTAAACACATAGGCGAGGACCGTTAAAAAAACTGATGTCAGAATATTTGTTGTTTCTAGAAATTGTGCTTCTTTGTACATTTTAGAGGGACCACACATTTTATGCTCCAGTTATGAAGCTGTGGTGTAGATTCTGAGCCCATACTCTTTGTCACCGCTGTTGTATTGGATTAAAATCACCCTGGATTTATCTAATTGGAATGGTTGACAACTCCAGGTCCTGTGCAGTTTATTGTTTGTCATCTGGGAGCGGAACTGCACAAGAGAATTCTTATGCAACTTTAACTTGAGCCACCTGCATGGAAACCTTGTCATTCCAAAGCTCTTTATAGTGTAAGAATTGCATGCTGTCATTTGTTAGAGCAGGTCATTTTAGCACTAAGGACCTTACAATAGTGATGGAGAGACTACTAGTCCCAAGCGAAAAACAGCCAATGAGCCAATCAGAAGTTGTAGTTGCATTACCTTGCTATGCAGCTTCTACTGTTAATTGGGCTAGAGGCCACTTCCAAACCAGTAGTATTCTTCTGCTGTCAAGCAGTACTATAACTATGTGTTTATCCTCCAGACTTCCAGGGCCACTAGTGCTAAAATGACCCAATCTAATCAATTAGAACATGTAATTATTGCACTATAATGGCCCTTTAAATGGGGCTGTTGTATAAGTGACTCCTATTGCCTCGCTCCCATTACTTGTCCACCAATGCTTCTAAAGGAACATAAGCTGTTATGTATGAACAGAATGTATCAATAAATATGGATTGTGTTGCAAAATGTCAAAATAAATTATTTAAAATCATTGTGATAGAAAAATCTGTATTGTTTTGCAGTCTAAGGACATTCTCCTTTAAAATAGTGTTGTTTTTCTTATCTCCTTTGCTGTGGCCACTCAGAGATAGATATAAATTAAATAGTTCCTTTACGGAGGAATCAATCACATGTTGCAGATGTATAATTCTGAATCCTGTAGAATTCATTCCAAATTCTGTGCTAGTTTATGAGTGGATCACCATTTATCGCTCCCGCTGACGTGTAAGCTTTTTGTGTGTGACGAGTTAAAAGTAAAAAGCTTTTTCTCCCGACGAGTGCAAAAAATCAAAGTTATAATATTGTGACCTTAGTAACATATTCCCCCATTGACTTTAATTGAGCCCGAAAAGTGGGGGGAAAAAAAATGAACATCCTTCTTGCGCGCAAAACCGTCACATATTCTCAAGTGCACTAACCCGACATCAAAATATTAATATTGCACATTCCAATTTACTTCACATAGCATAATATGTTCAGTTTAGTCATAAATATATATTTCTACATATATCTAAATATATATATATATATATATATATATATATATATATATATATATATATATATATATATATTTATATATATATATATACAGTGGAGCAAAAAAGTATTTATTCAGCCATCAATTGTGCAAGTTTTCCCACTTAAGAAGATGAAAGAGGCCTGTAATTTTCATCATAGGTATACCTCAACTATGAGAGACAAAATGTGGAAACAAATCCAGACAATCACATTGTCTGATTTGGAAAGAATTTATTTGCAAATTATGGTGAAAAATAAGTATTTGGTCAATATCAAAAGTTCATCTCAATACTTTGTTATATATCCTTTTTTGGCAATGACAGAGGTCAAACGTTTTCTGTAAGTCTTCACAAGGTTGTCACACACTGTTGCTGGTATGTTGGCCCATTCCTGCATGCAGATCTCCTCTAGAGCAGTGATGTTTTGGGGCTGTCGCTGGGCAACACAGACTTTCAACTCCCTCCAAAGGTTTTCTATGGGGTTGAGATCTGGAGACTGGCTAGGCCACTCCAGGACCTTGAAATGCTTCTTACGAAGCCACTCCTTTGTTGCCCGGGCGGTGTGTTTGGGATTATTGTCATGCTGAAAGACCCAGCCATGTTTCATCTTCAATGCCCTTGTTGATGGAAGGAGATTTGCACTCAAAATCTCATGATACATGGCCCCATTCATTGTTTCATGTACACGGATCAGTCATCCTGTTCTCTTTGCAGAGAAACAGCCCCAAAGCATGATGTTTCCACCCCCATGCTTCACAGTAGGTTATGGTGTTCTTTGGTTGCAACTCAGCATTCTCTCTCCTCCAAACAAGACGAGTTGTGTTTCTACCAAACAGTTGTACTTTGGTTTCATCTGACCATATGACATTCTCCCAATCCGCTTGTGGATCATCCAAATGCTCTCTAGCATACTTCAGCCTGAACATGTACTGACTTAAGCAGGGGGACACATCTGGCACTGCAGGATCTGAGTCCCTGGTGGCATAGTGTGTTACTGATGGTAGCCTTTTTTACGTTGGTCCCAGCTCTTTGCAGGTCATTCACTAGGTCCCCCCATGTGGTTCTGGGATGTTTGCTCACCGTTCTTGTGATCATTTTGACCCCACGGGGTGAGATCTTGCGTGGAGCCCCAGATCGAGGGAGATTATCAGTGGTCTTGTATGTCTTCCATTTTCTAATTATTGCTCCCACAGTTGATTTCTTCACACCAAGCTGCTTGCCTATTGCAGATTCAGTCTTCCCAGCTTGGTGCAGGTCTACAATTTTGTTTCTGGTGTCCTTCGACAGCTCTTTGGTCTTCACCATAGTGGAGATTGGAGTGTGACTGTTTGAGGTTATGGACAGGTGTATTTTATACTGATAACAAGTTCAAACAGGTGCCATTAATACAGGTAATTAGTGGAGGACAGAGGAGCCACTTAAAGAAGAAGATACAGGTCTGTGAGAGCCAGAAATCTTGCTTGTTTGTAGGTGACCAAATACTTATTTTCCACCATAATATGCAAATAAATTATTTCCAAATCAGACAATGTGATTGTCTGGATTTGTTTCCACATTTTGTCTCTCATAGTTGAGGTATACCTATGATGGAAATTACAGGCCTCTCTCATCTTCTTAAGTGGGAGAACTTGCACAATTGGTGGCTGACTAAATACCTTTTTGCCCACTGTATATATATATATATATATATATATATATATATATATATA
Organism: Bombina bombina; assembly: GCF_027579735.1. Classification (NCBI taxonomy): domain Eukaryota; kingdom Metazoa; phylum Chordata; class Amphibia; order Anura; family Bombinatoridae; genus Bombina; species Bombina bombina. The sequence goes on along the minus strand of NC_069507.1, from coordinate 44,922,772 downwards.
TATATATATATATATATATATATATATATATGATTATATAAAGATATAGATATATATACAGATATACACATATAAATACAAATGTACACACTTACACATATGAATACATGGATACATATGTACACACACATATATATATATACAGGTATGTGTGTGTCTATGTGTACATATGTTTTTAAATGTGTATATATGTCTGAAAATACATATTTACATATATAAACACATAAATACATATGTACACACACATACACACACACATATGCACATGCATATCTATGTATCTCAATGTTAAAGCCCTTTGTAGCCTTTTTTCTCTAACACCTGAGACTCTATATTTTTGAGCCCTTATACAGTAACTTTAATATGCAATTTTTACAAAAAAATATTTTTTATTAGACAGTGTCATTATGAGTGTAACTGTACTTTTAAATGTATTTTTGATGTGTTTTGTAATACTTTTAATTTGAGTGTAACAGTTTACCAGAGCTTTGAACTTGCCCTATCCCAACGTGCATTAAAGTCAATTGCGCTCAAGTTATCATATTTACTTTCAACCTGTAATACGCATGGTACTTCCAACGTGCACAAACAGGTACGATAAACCTGATATCGCTTGTGCGCAAACAGTTAGTGCCAGTCATAATCTAGCCCTCTATGGGGTAATGAAAAAAATACATATTTCAAAACTTAATTTTAAAATAAAGTCCCCAAAATAAATAATTAACATAAATTATAGAATAAGCAAGGACAACCTAGGTTGTTCACCAAAAAATGGGCCGGCATATAAACTTACATTCTTGCTTTTCAAATAAACATACCAAGAGAATGAAGAAAATTTGATAATAGGAGTAAATTAGAAAGTTGCTTAAAATTGCATGCTCTATCTGAATCATGAAAGAAAAAATTTGGGTTCAGTGTCCCTTTAATGATTACTAAAGAGCCATATTCCTTTCTATCTTGGTTGTAGTGGAAGGTTTGGTTGGGGTTTTAGCAGGCAGGGTTTTTCCATGTAAGGGTCAGATTATGTCATGCATGGGATTTTCTAATCTAGAGGTAAGGCTGAACAATGACTGGTTTTCCTTTGTAAAAGCCAATTATTTATAGGGTTGGGAAAATTGTGGAAAAGACAGCAGAACAGAACTTTCAAAATAGGACAATGCTAGAAAATGCTAAATGTTTGTCAACTCTTCTACTTATAGTCACAGACCCAAAAACATATACAAACATAAAAAAATGATAAGGTATAGAAGGGATGAAGCGCTTCTCAACTTCAGCTGTCTGTGTGTTACTGCAGTAGGATGTCTTTGTTTTTCTGATCGGGAGATGAGGAGGAGCAGTATGTGGTCACCTTCAAATATTTTACTGTGCTATACAAAGTGCGCTTTTAGGCATCTATTTATCAAGCCATGAACCTCAAATACACTGGAATTCTGCAGTGTATTTGTGGCGAGCCTGATTCCCCTTAGTTATCAAACCCTACAGACCGACAAAAGTAGAATTTTGTGACGTAACATACGATCCGCCGGACTCAGTCCGACACAGATCGATGCTTACGTCATTACAGATGTTCCGAATGCAAGTTCGGCACAATCTGACTACTTTTGCTAGTTATAAAATAACTACCAGGCACTATTCCGGCCCAGCGTACCTGGTTGTCAATCCGCTGCCACTTCTGCCCATCTGGAGGACCACTTCTGACGGCTTCGTTGAGGACTTCAGCCTGGTTTGGTGAAGACTTCTCAAGGTAGGGTGATCTTCAAGGGGTTAGTGTTCGGTTTTTTAAGGGGGGATTGGGTGGGTTTTAGAGTAGGGTTGGTTGTATGGGTGGTGGGTTTTAATGTTGGGGAGGTTGTAATTTTTTTTACAGGTAAAAGAGCTGATTACTTTGGGGCAATGCCCCGCAAAAGGCCCTTTTAAGGGCTATTTGTAATTTAGTTTAGGGTAGGGCTTTTTTTATTTTGGGGGGGCTTTTTTATTTTGTTAGGGGGATTAGATTAGGTGTAATTAGTTTAATAATCTTGTTTATTATTTTCTGTAATTTAGTGTTTGTTTTTTTGTACTTTAGATAATTTTATTTAATTGTATTTCATTGTATTTAGTTTAGGGAATTTATTTAATTATAGTGTAGTGTTAGGTGCAATGGTAACTTAGGTTAGGTTTTATTTTACAGGTATATTTGTATTTATTTTAACTAGGAAGTTATTAAATAGTTAATAACTATTTAATAACTATTCTACCTAGTTAAAATAAATACCAAGTTGCCTGTAAAATAAAAATAAACCCTAAGATAGCTACAATATAACTATTAGTTATATTGTAGCTATCTTAGGGTTTATTTTACAGGTAAGATTTTAGTTTTAAATAGGAATAATTTATTTAATGATAGTAATATTTATTTAGATTTATTTAAATTATATTTAAGTTAGGGGGTGTTAGGGTTAGGGTTAGACTTAGGTTTAGGGGTTAATAAATTTAATATAGTGGCGGCGTCATTGGGGGCGGCAGATTAGGGGTTAATAAATATAATGTAGGTGGCTGCAGTGTAGGGGACGGCAGATTAGGGTTTAATAAATTTAATGTAGGTGGCGGCGGTGTAGGGTGTGGCAGATTAGGGGTTAATAAATATAATGTAGGTGGCAGCGGTGTAGGGGCGGAAGATTAGGGTTAATAAATATAATGTAGGTGGCGGCGGTGTAGGGGGCGGAAGATTAGGGGTTAATAAATATAATGTAGGTGGCGGCGGTGTAGGGGGCGGAACACTTTAGCTGCGGTGGGGTCCGTGAGCGATGGTTTAGGGGTTAATACATTAATTAGAGTTGCGGCGGGGTCCGGGGGCGGCGGTATAGGGGGTAAACAGTATAGTATAATGTGGGTGTTTAGTGACAGGGTACCAAGAAAGCTGTAAAAAAGCCGAAGAGCAGCGAGATCAATGACTGTTAGTTAACAACAGTCCGTTGCTCATTGCCCCGTACTTGGTGTGTGGCTTTTTGACAGCTTTTTTGATAATTTTGGAGAACGTATTCAGGTCCGCGGCAGCAATGTTAGGCGATCTTAGGCGAGCGTATTGGTGCCATCGAATGCTAGTAAGTTGACGGCTTGATAAATAGATGCCTTAGTGTCAACATGTCATGTTATCTTAGTAGAAAATGCTGAAAAATAAATTATTAATAAAAACACAAACATTACACAACCTGGAGAAATGGAGGCAGAGGAGATAAAAATGACTTACCTGTAGATTGTGGGCTTGAGGAAATGGCGTGGCATTAAAATATGTAGTGTTCATCCATCTTGTCACACATCAAAGAACCTTGTGCTCACTCTTTTATGTGATTATTTTAGTGCAAATATCCTTTTTTTTCCTCTTGATCTTTTTAATTGTTCTGTATCATTCTATTGTTGCAAAATCATTTTTTGTGATCTGTGAAATATTTATGCAATTTTGTCTGGGATTTTACCACCTGCATCCATTACATGTGTTTATAAACTATCACTAATTGTATAATAAAGCCACAATCATTTTTTATATATTAATGTTTTGATTTATTTAGCTTTTATTTTTTGCACTTTCCATTTTTTGCTGCATCCCATATTGCTCGCCGTATTCAGCAAGGTCTGGCAGACCTGATCCGCACTGTCGGATCAGGTCCGCCAGACTTTGATGAATTGGGGCCTTTGTGTAGGACATCCACTTCCACTAAATAAATATTTGTTTCTGAACCAAAGAGCTATTTTGTGGCACTTAACTAAGAATTTATCCCACCCCAATTTGCTGATGAACAGCAAGATGTGGCAGGATTTTATAGTGAAGAATTTATCTATGATGCCACAAAAAAGAACAGAAAAAATAAATAAAACCCTTTTGCACGATCCACAGGAAACTTTCACTCCATAGGCAATAGCACTTACAATAGAAAATAGCAATCAAATTGGTTATAAAGTCCAATGTGCTATGTTCCTTAATGAAGACTTCAGCAATATACCAGAAATTTCCAGGACCAATTCAGTAAATTCAATAAAAAGGTTATAGCAGTAAATTCACAGTTACAAACAGCTTAATTACTGTTTGGCTGGGAAAGATGTAGTATAGTTTTGTTTCAATAGACAATTCTTAGTTCTTCAGTTAATGGAACTGTTTAAGGGACAGTCAACACCAGAATTTTTGTTTTCTTAAAAGATAGATAATCCCTTTATTACCCATTCCCCAGTTTTGCATAACCAACACTGTTATAATAATACACTTTTTACCTCTGTGATTTTACCTTGTATCTAAGCCTCTGCAAACTGCCCCCTTATTTCAGATCTTTTGACAGACTTTCATTTTAGTTACTCAGTACTTACTCCTAGGTAACTTCTCGTGCGTGAGCACAATGTTATCTATATGACACACATGAACTAACGCCCTCTAGTGGTGAAAAACTGTCAAAATGCATTCACATAAGAGGCGGCCTTCAAGGTCTAAGAAATTAGCATATGAGCCTACCTAGGTTTAGCTTTCAACTAAGAATACCAAGAGAAAAAAAGCAAAATTAAAAAGTAAATTGGAAAGTTGTTTAAAATTGCATGTCCTATTTGAATCATGAAAGTTTATTTTGGACTTGACTGTCCCTTTAAGTAGACATGTACACGGGCAAAATTTTCATTCTGAATATTCAAATAATTTGTATTTAAAATATTCATTGCCCATGCTATCCGGTATTCATCTTGTTTTAAACTTAACAAATACTGACCATACGTGGAACATTTACATTTGTTTTTGTTAAAAAAATGTAGATGTTCCTCTACTAAATGTGCGAAATTTCACCTGTAGCGTAAAATACTTACGTTTAGCATGCTGGTGAGCCTCGCTAATCCCTATATTCCTTCACAGAGCCCCTTGGGTGCGCTAATAGGAGGCTTAGCATGGCGACTTCAAGGCCTGCACTAGGGAAGGCGAATGTGCTGCAAATGCAATTCACTTGGTAGACTGAATAGTCCTGTGGACATCGATTTTAGATAATCAAACGTTAAGAAGAACAAAAATCCATTAAAATTTAGTAATCGTGTTATTTTGGGTTTTTGAATGTTACTTTTGTTTTTCAAATGTTCATAATTTGATCAAATATCCACATTTGAAATTATTAATGTAACATTCGATTGAACAAATACTATTCAGAAGTTCAATAGTTCATGGGGTATGGAATTTAGTAAATTTATTTAGATTCAAATAAATTCATTCAATTTTTTTTTTTATATTAAATATTGCCTAATTTGAATATTAAATTTAAAGAGAGCATTAGAAATACTATTAAAAATATATTGATTAAAACATTTTTGTCGAATATTGTATAATTTGAATAGAATTATTAGAAAAATTTGAATAGAATATTACATTAAAAGATAGCAATAGAAATACTATTACATTAAGCAAATGTTAGAATGTTGTACAAACATTTGAAATTCAAAATGAATGAACGAACATATTAAAATTTGTTTCATTTTTCAAATGTTGCAAAACATTTTCCCATTCTTAGGGGCCGATTTATCAAATGTCGGGCGGACGTGATTCGCTGTACACTGTCTGCATTTATCATTGCACAAGCATTTCACCAGAAATGCCGCCCCCTGCACATTCGCAGCCAATTGGCCGCTAGCAGGGGGTGTCAATGATCCTGATCGTATCTGATTGGGATGATTGCCATCTGCCACCTCAGAGGTGGCAGACGAGTTAAAGAGCAGTGGTCTTAAGGCTTGCGCAGATAAATCAGCCCCTTACTCTGCACTAAAGGCCTTCTCCTTTAGTCCAGGCACTGGGAACCGCTTTGCTAAGCCTCCTATTAGCGCGACCGGGCACTGTGAAGAAAATGATCATTCTGAAAATTATCATGTCCGCTGCACATCGATAAATGCCGATAGCATACACTCTCTGCATTTATCATTGATCCAGCAGTTCTTGTAAACTGCTGGTGCAATACCGCCCCCTTCAGATTGGCCGCTAGCAGGGGGTGTCAATCAACCCGATCATATTCGATCGGGTTGATTTCCGGCGATGTCTGCCCACCGCCTCAGAGCAGGCGGACAGGTTAAGGAGCAGCAGTCATAACTTGTGTTTCCAGCGAGCCTAAAGGCTCTACAGAAACACGGGGCGTCAAGCTCCATACGGAGCTTGATAAATATGCCCCTAAGTATGTAAGCTTCATTTTTGTTCTTGATCAACCTTGAACTCATTAAATATGTATATTTTTTGTGCAGCTGCTGACTTGTAGCAGTAGTGCTAGCTACTAGTTGAACTTTAAGTTTAACAAATGAAGAGGGAACTATTCTTTGTTAAAAGCTAAACCTAGGTAGATTCATAAACTGATTTCTAAGCCATTGAAGACCGCCTCTTATCTCTGTGCATTTTGACAGGTTTTCATGGTTAGATAGTGCTAGTAAGTAGACTATACCCTTAACAAATTCCAAACTACTGATATGCGAATATGGGTATTAACAATATTTTTTTATTATTATTATTAGTTTTTTGTGACAAATAATTTGTTTAAAAAAGTTTTTTGGTATGTGCATATAATAATAATGATATAAATGATACAATAATTTTTGCTTGTTGATTGATTGATTTTTTAAAAAATGTATGAAGAATTAAAATTGTTAGTTGAATATGCCTTTAATGGACAAACACTACCTTTCTGGGTGGTATTTCTGCAAGTGGTTATTATCTGATACAGAGTAAACAACACTGCAAATGAAAATCCCTAAAGATTTCCTGCTAAGCTCAGCACAAGGATAGACATTTCCTTTGCATTTTATGTATTCCTGTCTTTAAAGCATAACCTTTCCCTTTACATTATTTGAGTTGAAATTTCTGTCTTAAGTTTACATAAAAAAACATTTCTATGCATTTTCATGTTCCTTTAATAAAAAATAAATATTAATTTCCCAAATTATGTTTAAAATATTGTGCATTAGTATATACTTATTTATGATTGATTTGTTCAGTCTAGGACATTTTTGTATTTATACTGTTTTGCTTTTTTAATATGTTTACAATATAGAATTTATTTTCCCTTGTTGAGTTAATGAAAGCAGGTGATAAATATGACTGATGTATGTTTTGGAAATATAAGCTTTTTCATTTTATTGGCTATACACTCCATATATTTTCTTGACCAAAGGTTATACTTTTTTATTGGAATATTCTTTTTCTGAAAAGTTGATCACTGTTCCTACACATTCTATATTATGAGTCTTCTGTCTTTTAGTACAAAACATAGGTAATATAACCTTTGGTGTATTCCGGGTCATAATTCACTATTAGAAATTACTAACCAGTATAACATGGCTTTAGAAAAAATATTTAGCGTGGGAACTTTGTGTAATCTGTCATTAGGGTCTTTTTTCTCTACGGTAGATTTCTTTTGATATCAAGTTCTACCCATCTTTTGATCTGTCATTTGGTCTATATATCCATTATTTGTCTAAATGCAAAACTTTTAGGCCTGATGCACTGATATTAAAATTCATAGAGTTGTGTGCAAGTGACAAGTGGTTTATAGTGGCTCTTTGGGTGCATCAGAAATATTGTGTGTATTATGAAAGTAAACGCGTTCGATTGAGCACAATCAAATTTAATACTCGTCGGGGTAGCACAACTTCAGAGCTCCGGTTAACTGTTGCAAGAGACAAAAAAGGCAAATTGCCGTGGATGACTTAAAAAAATTACGGCTAGATTACGAGTTTTGCATTAGAGGCTGTGCGGTGCTAACGAGCAGTTTTGTCTCACCGTTCACTTACATGTAGCGCTGGTATTACGAGTTTTCAGAAACCAGCCGTTAAAAGGCAAGAAGTGAGCGTTGAGCAAAATTTTGCTCATTACAGCACTTCAATACCAGCACTGCTTAAGTCAGCGGTGAGCTGGTGTAACGTACTTGTGCACGATTTCCCCATAGGAATCAACGGGGAGACCCGGCTTAAAAAATGTCTAACACCTGCAAAAAAGCAGCATAAAACTCACTAATGCAGCCCCATTGATTCATATGGGGAAATACATTTTATGTCTACACCTTACACCCTAACATGAACCCTGAGTCTAAACACCCCTAATCTTGCACTTATTAACCCCTAATCTGCCATCCCCAACATCGCCGACACCTACATTATATTATTAACCCCTAATCTGCCACTCCGGACACCGCCGCCACCACCTACATTATACTTATGAACCCCTAATCTGCTGCCCCCAACATCGCCGCCACCTACCTACACATATTAACCCCTAATCTGCCGCCCCCAACGTCGCTGGTACTATATTAAAGTTATTAACCCCTAAACCTAAGTCTAACCCTAACCCTAACACCCCCTAACTTAAATATAATTTAAATAAATCTAAATAAAAATTCCTATCATTAACTAAATAATTCTATTTAAAACTAAATACTTACCTGTAAAATAAACCCTAAAATAGCTACACTATAACTAATAGTTACAGTATATCTAGTTAAGGATTTATTTTTATTTTACAGGCGAATTTGTATTTATTTTAACTAGGTAGAATAGTTATTAAATAGTTATTAACTATTTAATAACTACCTAGCTAAAATAAATACACATTTACCTGTAAAATAAAACCTAACCTAAGTTACACTAACACCTAACACTACACTATAATTAAATACATTTAACTAAATTAAATACAATTACCGAAACTAAATTAAATTAGCTAAAATACAAAAAAAACCCCCACTAATTTACAGAAAATAATAAGCAAATTACAGAAATTTAAACTAATTACACCTAATCTAATAGCCCTATTAAAATAAAAAAAGCCCCCCCCCAAAATAAAAAAGAACCCTAATAACTATTTAATAACTATTCTACCTAGTTAAAATAAATACAAACTTGCCTGTAAAATAAAAATAAATCCTAAAATAGATACAATGTAACTATTAGTTATATTGTAGCTATCTTAGGGTTTATTTAACAGGTAAGTATTTAGTTTTAAATAGGAATAATTTAGTTAATGATAGGAATATTTATTTAGATTTATTTAAATTATAGGTTTTAGGGTTAGGGTTAGACTTAGGTTTAGGCGTTAATAACTTTAATATAGTGGCAGCAAAGTTTGGGGCGGCATACTAGGGGTTAATAAATGTAGGTAGGTGGCGGCGATGTTAGGGATGGCAGATTAGGGGTTAATACTATTTAACTAATGTTTGGGAGGCAGGAGTGCAGCGGTTTAGGGGTTAATATGTTTATTATAGTGTCAGCGACGTTGGGGCAGCAGATTAGGGGTTAATAAGTGTAGGTAGGTGGCGGCGACATTGGGGCGGCAGATTAGGGGTTAATAAATATAATGTAGGTGTCGGCGATGTTGGGGGCAGCAGATTAGGGGTTAATAAATATAATGTAGGTGGCGGCGGTGTCCGGAGTGGCAGATTAAGGGTTAAAAATTTTATTATAGTGTTTGCGATGCAGGAGGGCCTCGGTTTAGGGGTTAATAGGTAGTTTATGGGTGTTAGTGTACTTTTTAGTACTTTAGTTATGAGTTTTATGCTACGGCGTTGTACCATAAAACTCATTACTACTGACTTTTAAATGCGTTAGGACTCTTGACAGGGTAGGGTGTACCGCTCCCTTTTTGGCCTCCCAGGACAGACTCATAATATCAGCGCTATGGAAGTCCCATAGAAAAAAAGACTTTACATAAGTCGTTTTGCGGTAAAGCCAAAGAAGTGTGCGGTGCCCCTAAACCTTCAAGACTCGTAATACCAGTGAGCGTAAAAAAGCAGCGTTAGGACCTCTTAACGCTGCTTTTTTACCCTAACGCACAACTTGTAATCTAGCCGATACTTTTTCTATTTTTAACATTGAGTGGACTAGTATTTTTTTACCTCGGCTAGTAGCTTTTAACCCTTGACTAGTAAACCATAGTGATATTTTTCCTCCCCTGTATATGTGCATTGGAGCCCTTTGCAGTCAAGTAGATTAAAACATGAAAGATCATATTTATGCAATATTCATTTTTTAACCAAATGTTATGCTGTGTATTTAATGTAAATATTTCACATTCCTATGTTCTGCACATAACAAAATATGTTCTATGTATTCTTAAATATATATTCCCATATATGTTTGTATATATTTATTCCTATATACTATATATATGGAGTATGACTTTTAAAAACAAATAAAAATATACCATTTGGCTTTTAAAGGGCTGAAGACTGGAATTTCACTTACATGCTGATATTATCTCGGCCTGATATCACCTAGTCAGCCAAGTTCTTGATAAGGGCTTAGTATTAACATTTTATTTACATTTTTTTGCCATGTAGGTACTTAAAAATCCTCCTTGTGTTTTTATATGTAAGATAATCTGGTTGCTCTTTTGCATTTTTTATATATCCCTTATATAATTAGAAAAGTTAATTAGAAAAGTTATACTTAAAAAAAAATGTTTTCTTATTTCCCCAACAGGGTTTGAATTTACTTCTTCTTTTATCTGTACATTTTAAGGGGAAAGTCTAACTATGAAAAACTTTCAAAATGAACTGATGTAAGAGGCGGCCTTCAAGAGCTTAGAAATTAGCATATGAGCCTACCTAGGTTTAGATTTCAACAAAGAATACCAAGAGAACAAAGCAAATTTGATGATAAAAGTAACTTGTTAAGTTATTTAACATTGCATGCCCTATCTGAATCGTTAAAGTTTAATTTTGACTAGACTGCCCCTTTTAAGTGTTAAGATACATATTTACTCAACAAGACAATACATTTTCAGAATTCATTATATTTTCTGGGGTTTTTTGAGAATATAATGTCTCAAACATTTCAAAGATCTCAATTAAGTCTTGGGAACCAATTTCAAATGTGACCACTGTTAGCTATTTCTTTTTTCAATTCTGTTTGATATTATTATTATTTTTTTACAAGAAACCCCCAACAAAATATGTATCCTTTTTATAAGAAGTGTGTTATCTTTAGCTGCAAAAATCTTTTTAAATTCAGTTATAATCACCCTAAGGCCTCTATTTACCAAAGTCTGGCGGACCTGATCCGACAGTGCGGATCAGGTCCGCCAGACCTCGCTGAATGCGGAGAGCAATGTGATCTCCGTATTCAGCATTGCACCAGCAGCTCACAAGAGCTGCTGGTGCAACGCCGCCCCCTGCAGACTCGCGGCCAATCAGCCGCCAGCAGGGGGGTGTCAATCAACCCGATCGTACTCGATCGGGTTGAATTCCGGCGATGTCTGTCCGCCTTCTCAGAGCAGGCGGAAAGGTTATGGAGCAGCTGCCATTCGGAGCTTGATAGATAGGCCCCTATGAATAATCTATCAGCAGGCAAAACATCTTATTAAAATGATACAATTATATTAAATCTCTTATACACTCCTAGATTGGAAGAATTTTAAATATATACAATCAAGGCTGTGGGACCGATTTATCATAGTGCGAACGGATAAATGCCGACAGCAATGACACCCCCTGCACATTTGCGGCCAATCGGCTGCCAGCAGGGGGTGTTAATCAACTAAATTGTATCCAATCGGGCTGATTGCTGTTCGCTGCCTCAGAGGTGGCAGATGAGTAAGGAGCAGTGGTCTTAAGACTGCTGCTTCTTAACTCCTGTTTCCGGTGAGCAGAAACAGATGTATACGGGGCATGATAAATCGGCCCCTTAGTGTCTTATTGATCATGTGACCAGGTTTGAAACCAATCCAAGTTTTGGCGATCCAGTTTAATATATATAGGCCGCCCATGGATTTAATCCTCAGTTTGTAAAGCCTCTTGGTAGATATTAAAGGGACACTGAACCCATTTTTTTCTTTCATGATTCAGATAGAGCATGCAATTTTAAGCAACTTTCTAATTTACTCCTATTATCAATTTTTCTTCATTCTCTTGGTATCTTTATTTGAAAAAAGCAGGAATGTAAGCTTACGAGCCGGCCCATTTTTATTCAGAACCCTTGGTAGCGCTTGCTGATTGGTGGCTATATTTACCCACCAATCAGCAAGCGCTACCCAGGTGCTGAACCTAAGAGAATGAAGAAAAATTGATAATAGGAATACATTAGAAAGTTGCTTAAAATTGCATGCTCTATCTGAATCATCAAAGAAAACATTTTGGTTCAGTATCCCTTTAAAACAAGTGTTTATAAAGGTTAATGTTGGTTTTCGCAGATATATTAAATAAAATTCTTCAATTGTTCTCGCAACTTCATGTTTAAAGCTGGGACTGATCATCAAATCAATACATTTTAACTCTTATAGCCTTTATCAAGATTATTATTTTTTTTACAATACTAAGCCCAGTATAATTTTTTTTTTAAATCTATGGGGAAATACATGCAATGTGTTTAAAGAAATACATTATACACTGTTCATTAATAAACAGCAATGCAAGTCATAGGAGATTTCAGAGAGTAATTATTTAAATATAATTTTTTTTTCCTTCTATTTTTTGCCATTTTTATATAAAGGTTAACATAATAAGTGGTTGTGTTTACTCAAGCATCAAGAAAAGTCTATAACCTTGTTTTTTTTTTTTTTTTTTTTTTTGTAAAACTTTTTATTGAGAAATTGAGAAATCAACATATATAACCTTGTTTTTAAATAATATGTAACAAATATGGTCATGAACTTTCAAAATGAGTTACCTGCATGAGCCTCTAGTTTGTATATTTCTTTTTATAAAATAAATTAGGTTGAATTAAGAAATAGTAAGAAATAAATTGAGATAAAATATATATGATTTTCATTGTGCAATTACAAGCAGTTGTCAAATTTCTTGACAATTCTAATTTTTAAAAAATAATAACAAAAACTGCTGCTGGTTTGTATCAGTAGCAATTTCTACTACTTTAACTTTATTTAAGCGTGAGCTTCTGTCCATCTGCTTCTCTGCTGCCCTGAAGACTTTCCAAAAGGGGTTAACAAATTTCTGTGAACAAATAAATAATGTTTTCAAAGCTTATTACTGGAACTAAATGATGCCGCAAACTAATCGTGGGCTTAACTAAAGATTTTTTTTTTCTGGGACAAATGACACACATTTATGCGCTGAATCATTTATGCTGCTGTCTTTAATTTTGAATGAGACTTCCTGACCTTATATAGAATGACTAGAATACTAATCAGTTTCCGGAGGAGGAGGACAGCACAGGGCAAAATTATTTCTCTTTATATCTATGCATTAACTTACTTGAGTCACTTTTTGATGCCAGAAAGGCACCATTTTTAAAATAGTTTCCTTCCTGCCCAGGTGCTGCCACTTTTGTGGCTTCTAAGTAGGAGTTAACCTATGCATTTAACCCTTTTATGTTATCTATGGTCAATTATGCAAAAATGCCATAAAGAATTTGTTCATGCAATTTTTGTTTTATAATGTCCTGTTCAAATTTGACAACAATAATTAGAAAATCTCTTGTGTCCTCAAAAGTGTTTTCCATCAATAGATAATTGGTTTGTGAATAATTATGCTTAACTAGAGGTACTAACTAGATATATAAGTGAGGATCATCCACCAATATTTGGGTATAAAGTCCTTGTAATTAGTTTGGCAGTGCCACTGGGACCTTGTTGGTAAAGAAATGTAGTTAGTGTTTCCTCCAGGTACATTTATTTATTTTTGGTATTTTTCTGTCATACAAAATATGTTGTGTTTGTTATCTGTCTGAGAGAACTCTGTGTACATCTGCTCATCATTCTATGAAAAGCCGAGGAAAATGGCACCTGCTGAGAAAGATTTCCTCTTGCTAGAGCATGCCATCCTGCCAGACCAGGTAGGGTCAACATTTACAAAATTGATGCTTCTACTAAAGCTATTTCAAGCAGCCAACTATTGCTTGAAATGTGTATGGCATTTCTATAAAGTTCAAACATTTGGGACAGTTTATAAAAAGCAAGATAACACATGCTTATCAGTATTGTTGCTCTCTGATTTTAAAGGGGCAGTGATTCCCCATTAAAGTTACAGTAAACAGCTTATAATTACAAGACATATGTGTTGTGTTGCTATAGAAAAATAAATCAGTTATGCCTAAACATTTGTAAAACACATTAACACATTGTTTATGACAAATTGTTTTCAATAGTTAAACTCCACCAACCATTTGACTTATTTGGAATAGTCAATTAGGGCTTGAGTCTGCAGACAACAAGGTTTGCACGGTATAAAATGCACTATTTTACATTTGTTATCTACTATACCAGTTAGAGACATATTTGTAGCATGGTTTGCCTTGGAAATTCAGCAAGGTGCATTACCAGCTCTGAGAATTAGAAAATCCATATTTAATCCATATACATTTGTGCTTGGCCGGTTAGCAAAACTGAAGACCTAAAAGGTTGGGACTAAAATTAAATTTGCACTAAACACAACATTAGAAGAAAAGCAAGAGACCGCCAAGGATATATTTATAAAAATTAACTTTTAATGAATAAATATATAAATATAAAAAAGGAGAAATATACAAGGGGGACAATCACAAAGGAGTAAGCAACAGGCTTACGTGTTTTGGTCGTACATGGCCGTAATCATATCCTAATAGTTACTAACATCTGTGAGTCCTTTTAAAACGATAAGACAAAACCTAATTGGCTAATACAGATCCACACCTTTCTCTCTTTTAAAGTACCAGTATATAATGGCATAAAGAATAAATGATACAAAGACTATAAAAGCTTGATACAGTACATGATATTTAATTAATTATTGAAAATAATAAAACAGTAAATAACTAAATAAATAAATAAATAAGGATTAGAGCTCAACTTATTTAAAGATAAATCTGTATATTAAACAGAGTTAATAATTATCTCATTCAAAACCTGATATTAAATATTTATTTACACTGTAATGAGGCATATAAAAATCTGATATAAATTATTCCAAATAGTTAATAAGATCAGAGTCAGAGTTTAAACCCTGAGGGTACTGGGTGTTTAATTTAAAAACCCAGAACATTTCATGTTTGTTTAGAAGCTTGAGTCTGTTTGTTCCTGAATTTGAAGTAGGGACCCTTTCAATCACACACCATTTAAAAGTACTAAGATCTTTCTGATGTTTGTGCTTCCTGTGCATACTCATCTTGCACAGAGCAGTTCTGCTTAAGTCTAACAAACTGGCCTTTAGCCATGGCATAGGGAACATGGGGGGGGTGGCAACTGGAAGCATGAAGAAGAGTGTTATCAGTAATTGGCTTGCTGTAAATCCTGGAATGTATAGAGCCTTCCACAGTGGCTCTTAACTGAACATCTAAAAAATGAATGCATTCCTTTTGAAATTCAAAAGTAAAGGGCAAGCCAATCTGGTTTTCATTTAAATAGCAGATAAATGCCTGGGCCTGATCAGAAGAGCCATCCCATACAATCAAAAGGTCATCAATATAACGTTGGAAAAAATGAATATGAGACCTGTAGGGAGTCATATCTCCAAAGATGTGGGACCGCTCCCACCAACCCAGGAAGAGGTTGGCATATGAGGGGGCAAATTTAGCCCCCATAGTGGTCCCACATCTCTGGAGATATAAATTATCCTCAAAACAAAAAAGTTGTGAGTCAGTAGGAAAAGTGTAGTCCTAATTACATATTTCTGAAAAGAGGTACTGTAATTAGTGTGATGTTTCAGGAAATACTCAAAGGCTCTTAAACCTGCATCGTGTGGTATCGATGTGTATAAAGCCACAACATCAACCGTTAACCAGCTAGATGTAGGTGTCCATGTGATCTTACTAAAAATGCTCAAAACATGTTTAGTGTCACGAATATAGCTGGGTAAAGAAATGACAAGAGGTTGGTGAATGCAATTAAAACCAACATGAGATATTCTCCATAATCAAATTAATCCAACTGACAATTGGGCGACCTACCACATTCTGGAGTGTCTTAAGAACCTTAGGAAGATGATGGAAGAGAGGGACACGTGGAGACTCAACAATAAGATATTGAACAGTCTCTGAATCCCAAAATTCCCCTTCCAATCCATCATCAATCAGGTTCTTCAGCACATTTTGAAATCTGATAGTGGGATCACAAAGAGGGTGGTATAGTTAGTACAATTATCCAATTGACGATGGGCTTCCTTCACATAATCGGCCCTGTTCATAACTACAACCTTGAGAGGTGTACTCTTGCACATTGTATTTGGGGAAGTAGTGCTTGGTCATGTAATTCAGGCAGATTCACAGCCTGTTAACCCGCTCTCCAGCATTTTCAGTAAGTGCTTTTTAACTTTTTTGTTCTCTAAACACAACATTTACATATAAACACTCATATAAACACTATCTGATAAAAATTATTCTCATAAATAGCAAAAATATTTGTATATTAGGGTTAAAATGTATAGGTATATGAAAATGTACTTGAATGGAAATATATATATAGGTAAAAAGATAGGTAGTAGATTATTTCAAAGTCTAAAACTGAGGGATAATATATATGTATTAATGAATGTGTAAATATAAAGAAAAATGAATATCAAATGAGTGAATGGTACAAGTTAAATAAAGTTAAAAAATGAAAAAAATGAATACATTAATAATTAAAAGTATATGATTCAACAAACAAAGAATGTACCAGACTAATACACGTCTGTGAACACTTTATACTGTATACTATGCAATAATGATCACTAAATGTAAAACACTTCTATATTAGAAGAACATAAGAATGTCATAGAATAACATGCAATAAAATCAAGTGGGGATTCTAGTGAATAAATCCCCTCTTATAAAGAAAGCTACAATTCATTGACAGTCCAAATATATAAAGTGCAAATATAGTGTTGTCATAAATATCAGTTCAAGGAGGAAAATAAATGCAGATGATGATAAAAAAAATTCCCCTCAGATAATTAAATAGGAGCCAAAGTGATCAATCCCAAGGTTCCCAGGTGAAAGAAAAAACTTTATTCCAATATCCAGACATGTTGGTGTGCTCAAAAACAGTGATAATAGGTAAAATTCCTACTTACAAAAAGAAACCTCAATCAAATGAGGTAAGTGCCGAACTAATAGTTAAACTGTGAACTCCCCAGCTGGATTGTGATCCGCTATTTGAACGCTCCCGGGTGCAGATTCCCTCCCTACGTCACTCAGCTCCAAAGAATAGGTATGGGGAAAAGACAAAACACACACAGGATAGTGCAACGCGGTTTGGAAAAAATAGCTCAATTTTTATTATTAAAACCATATTGGTAAAACTAGCTTACACTTTCAAATCTCAATTATTGAGGTATCAATAACACATCTAGTGAAAGCAGTCAAGCAGTTCATCCAAATATTAAAAACAGCCTGGTGTGCAAATGTATGTGAGGGATCAGTGATAGCCCAGGTGGCGTGTAAAACCTCACCGGATTACTCCTAACGCGTTTTGAAGGTGTTTTACAGCTTATTTTAGCCTTCTTCATCAGAGGATAAGTGTATTATGAGATATCTGATCACTAATATTTAAAAGCAGAGGGGTTGCGGCCCACCCCTAAGAAAGCTCTAATTCTATTGGTTATCTCAGTCACGTATACATGACATATTAGGGGTGTGTGAAGAAGTCAGGCTCGCCGGAAACAGAAGTTATGTGTCAGCCTGTTTTGAGGCTGCGGACATCAATCCGCCCGATCCTATATGATCGGGCTGATTGACACCCCCTGCTAGCGGCCAATGTCCGTCCACACTTTAATAAATCGGCCCCAATGTGTTTACTGTCTCTTTAAGGCCAATAATGAATTTCCATTTTAACAGTCAATATCTATTGACTGTTTACACAGTACAGATTTTTTTGCTTAGCACATTCATAATATTGATTTAGTATCATTGTCTCCCATGGACATCAATAATAATTGGCATCAAGTTTACACTACCACAAATTATCATACAGGCTGTAAAAACTGTGGCCAAAAATGATGTCTAAGTCGAGTAGACAGGGACACATGACAAGATGGGGCACAAACAGCAAAAGATTTCTAAAAATATATATTGCAGAATAAAAAGACATATTAAGTGCATTGACACTGACACAGAGTCATAATATGTTTGACCTTATCTACTTTTTTTTCTGTGTCATATTGTTTATTATAAGATGGCGTAAATGCCATATTATTAAAATATTGGGATTTATTATTTTTCTTAAGATGTTTATATAGCTCAGGGATGTTTACTGTATATAGTTTTGTCAATTGCATGCTTCATCCTAAACTGCCTATTTTACTGGGTGATGTAAGAAATATAGTTACATCTCTGTTTTTCATGTTTGCTGTATCTTCTAAAATCTTCAATAAAGATATATTTAAAAAAAAAAATAACACATAATATACACAATATAAACATATACATGTAGGTCTTGCTTACATACAGCTAGATTATGAGTTTTGCTGCTTTTTCCCTAACGCCGCCGTTACAAGTCTTGTAGGTATAGGTGTAATTATTAACTAAATAATTCCTATTTAAAAATAAATACATACTTACATGTAAAAAAAAAACTACGCTAGCTGCAATATAACTAATAGTTATATTGTAGCTAGCTTAGGTTTTATTTTTATTTCACAGGTAAGTTTGTATTTATTTTAACTAGGTAGACTAGTTAGTAAATAGTTATTAACTATTTACTAACTACCTAGTTAAAATAAATACAGTTACCTGTAAAATAAAACCTAACCTGACTTACACTAAAAACTAACATTGCAAAAAAATAAAATAAATTAAATTAATAAAATACAATTTACTAAATTACAAAAAAAAAAGAAACAGTTCAAAATGAAATGATCAAAAATAAAAATGAATTACTCCTAATCTAATAGCCCTATCAAAATAAAAAAGCCCCCCCAAAATAAATAAAAAAAACCCTAGCCTACACTAAACTGCCGACGGCCCTTAAAAGGACCTTTTGTGGGGCATTGCCCCAAAGAAATCAGATATTTTATCTGTAAAAAAATACAAACACCCCCCAACAGTAAAACCAACCAACTAAACCCCCCAAATAAAAACCTATCTAAAAAAACCTAAGCTAAACATTGCCCTGAAAAGGGCATTTGGATGGGCATTGTACTTAAAAAGGCATTTAGCTCTTTTACATTGCCCAAAACCCTAACCTAAAAAAAAAACAACAAAAAACCCTTAAAAAAAACTTAACACTAACTCCCGACGATCCACTTACAGTTATCGAAGTCTGGACATCCATCCTCATCCAGTCAGCGAAGTCCTCATCCAAGCGGCAAAACGTCTTCATCCATGCGGCCTCTTTGATCTTCATCCACCCGGCGAAGTCCTCACCCAAGCGGAAAGAAGCCTTCATCCAGACGTCATCTTCTATCTTCATCCATCCGGCGCGGAGCGGGTCCAACTTCAAGACATCCGGCGTGGAGCATCCTCTTCTTACGGTCGTCACTGGAAAATGAAGGTTCCCTTTAAGTGACATCATCCAAAATGGCATCCCTTACATTCATGCCAATAGGAATTAAAGGGGAAAAAATCCTTTTGGCGGTTGCAATCAGCCAATAGGATTGAAATTTCATCCTATTGGCTGATTGGAACAACCAATAGAATGAGAGCTCAATCCTATTGGCTGATTCGATCAGCCAATAGGATGAAAGCTCAATTCTATTGGCTGATTGCCACAGACAATAGGATTTCCCCCCCTTTTTTCCTATTGGCTGACGTCACTTAAAGGGAACCTTCATAGGGCAATGCCAATCCAAATGCCCTTTTCAGGGCAATGTTTAGCTTAGGTTTATTTGGTGGGTTTAGTTGGGTGGGTGGTGGGTTTTACTGTTGGGGTGTTTGTATTTTTTTTACAGGCAAAATAGCTGATTTCTTTGGGGCAATGCCCAGCAAAAGGCCTTTTTAAATGCCATTGGCAGTTTAGTGTAGGCTGGGTTTTTTTATTTTGGGGGGGCTTTTTTATTTTGATAGGGCTATTAGATTAGGAGTAATTCATTTTTATTTTTGATTGTATTTTAATAATTTAATTTATTTTATTTTATTGTAATGTTAGTTTTTAGTGTAAGGTAGCTTAGGTTTTATTTTACAGGTAACTTTGTATTTATTTTAACTAGGTAGCTAGAAAATAGTTAATAATTATTTACTAACTAGTCTACCTAGTTAAAATAAATACAAACTTACCTGTGAAATAACAATAAAACCTAAGATAGCTACAATATAACTATTAAGTATGTATTTAGTTTTAAATAGTAATTATTTAGTTAATAATTGTAAGGTTTATTTAGATTTATTTTAATTATATTTAAGTTAGGGGGTGTTAGGGTTACTTTAGGGTTAGGGTTAGACTTAGACTTAGAATTACGTTAGGGTTAGGTTTAGGGGTTAATAACTTTAGTATAGCGGCGATGACATTGGGGTGGCAGATTAGGGGTTAATAAATGCAATGTAAGTGGCAGCAATGTTAGGGGCAGCAGATTAGGGGTGTTTAGACTCAGGTTTATTTTAGGTTGTTAGGTTTAAACATAACTTTTTCTTTCCCCATAGACATCAATGGGGCTGGGTTACGGAGCTTTTGTTTCCGCGATCACAGGTGTTAGGCTTTTTGTTGCCAGCTCTCCCCATTGATGTCTATGGGGAAATCGTGCACAAGCACATCAGAGCAGCGCTTGATTTTGGTGCGATATGGAGCTCAACACAACCATATTGCCCGCGCAAGCCTGCGTTTTTAAAACTTGTAGTAGCAGCACTATAGGAAGGCGAAATAACGCCAAAAATGTTGCGGTTGTTAATTTCCCTATAGCGCTTGAAACTTGTAATCTAGCTGAAAGCTCTTAAACCCATGCACATCGCCTGTGTCTATCTGGTCACATTTCAAAGCCTAAAGCATCCAATGGTGGTCATATATGGTTTTGTTTTGATGTTAACAAAAGTGACCTTTTTCTTTCAAAAGCTACACTTAGGACCTGATATTCTAAAACTAGTCTGGCGATATACTAAAGGAATCCTTGTCAGTATTAAGAAGTCCCTCAGGGATTGTTTTAAAGGTATTTTTTACCTTGGCAACTGTGTAATTCCTTAAAGGGCCAGTAAACCTAGGAAATAATGTTATATAATTCTGCACATAGTGCAGAATTATATAACATTAGCTTAGCTCCAGATTTCTAAAGTGAAGAGTTAAATAGATATCACACAAAGAAAACAGAACGCCGCCCTTGGCTCTACTGAGCGAGTCTGTTTTCTTCTGCTAAGCACATCACGGGCACGCTGTCTATTCATAGCGCGCCCAATCACGCTATTAGACAGCGTGCCCATATGCGCTTAGGAGAAGAAAACAGACCCGCTCAGTAGAGACAAGAGCAGTGTTTTGTTTTCTTTGCATGATATCCATTTAACCCTTCACTTTAGAAATCTGGAGCTAAGCTAATGTTATATAATTCTGCACTATGTGCAGAATTATATAACATTATTTCCTAGGTTTACTGGCCCTTTAATGGGAGGTCATTTATTTGCTTTATGCTAAGGAGAGACAATTCCTTTACAATATAACTCTCAGTAAAATAATCTGATGAATTCTCCCCATGCCAGTGAGTTTTTGAGAACTGGGCTATTAGTTGCTGTTGCTAAAAAGGACCTGCTTTAGTCAGGTCCTTTTTATATTGAAGGCAATTAAAGTGATGGTAAGCTCTCCCCTTTCTAAAATCAGATCTGAAATGTTAGTGATAATTTAGATGGAGTTTAATTAATCAGTTGTAAAGAAGTTGTGCTATAACTTACTCTTTAATATAGATATGAAATTCAAATACCTTGTGCTCCACCGCCCACTTCAATAGTCATTTTTTCTTTGAGCTAACGGATGGAACTGTACTCCAATAAGCGCTCTAGCCATATGACACTTTTGTTGTAGCTAGAGCGCTTATTGGAGAACAATTCTAACCTTTAGCTCACAGAAAATTTGACTTTTGAAGTGGGCGGTGGAGCAAGGAGTTTTTAAGTTTTATATCTATATTAAAAAGTAAGTTATAGTGCAACTTCATTACCTCATTGGCTATAGCGTCATATGACGCATCAAAGGGGTATGTCAAAGTGGCGAGTAATAGCTATAGTGTAGCCTAATGATTGGCAATCTTAGTAGAACCCATATATTATATAGAAGTACAGAGTACACAGTGATTATAACAATATAGCAGTAGTTTACATGTCCCACCTTAAAAGAATTTTATTATATCACATCCGATGTCTTACAAGATTATATTCATATTGACATACCTTTAAATATCAATGTTCATAAACTTGACGTTTCAACTGCCATTGGAAAAAGCTGCTATTAGTGTTTAGTACAAGGTAATCTTTTAAAACACTTCTTTGCATTAAACATTAGTAGCAGCTTTTTTCTATGGCGGTTAAGACGCCGAGTTTGTGAACATTGATATTTGATGGTATGTCAATATGAAATTAACCATGTAATATAATGGATTTGATGTAACAAAATTCCTTGAAGGTGTGACATGTAAACCAGTGGTACATTGTAATAATCATTATGCTTTAAATGGTATATAACATATGGATCTGTCTAAATATATATGCTTAAGCTGAGAGGAGAAACACTCTTTTAAAAGGGTTTTATTCGTATTTGCCTCCTTGAGATTAACCCTTTGAGGACAGTAATAATACTCACATAGGTGAAGAGTTTAACAGGTGTTAGTAATGGATTTTTTTTTTACTTTTGTATAAATTATATATATGCCTCAAATACAACAATGTAATGTATTGTCTGTATTTTAGATGGTCTTGAAGAGCGGCTTAAGTTATAAGCCGAAACGTTGACCTTGCTTCTTTGATGAAACATATTAAGGAATAAATACTTTATCTAAACAAGTCCTGCGAGTGCCCTCCTGATTGAAGTTTTTTGTATATATATATATTTGCTACTAGACAGCTGTAATCCATTTATTATTTGTTGTACAAAACATAAAGAATTCTGAATGTAAAGAGCTCTAAAGATCTAGTTCTTGTTAAATAACTAATCAATTTGAAAATAGGCAAACTGGTTGCGGCACAAGATCATATCCACAATAAAAAGTGCTTCATCCCAAATCAGTGTTGCAAAATTTTATGTTGTATTAGTTTCCGGGCTAGATTTATAAGATAGAATACTGCACCTTGCGCCTACTTTAAAGGGACATTAAAGTCAAATTAGACTTTAATGATTCCTATAGAATGTGCAATTTCAAACAACTTTACAATTTACTTGTATTATTATTTGCTTTGTTTTTTTGGTTTTCTTTGTTGAAAAGCATATGTACATATACTCAGCAGTAATGTTGCGGATTATTGGTGGCTACACACATGTCTCTCTGGTTATTGGCTCACCAGATATTTGTAGATAGCTCCCAGTAATGCATTCCTTCTCCTTTTAATAAAGTATTTCAAAAGAATGAAGAAAATTTGATAATAGAAGTAATTTGAAAAAAATGTTTCAAATTGTATTACTATCTGAATCATGAAAGAACAAATTTGGGTTTCATGTAATTTTAACATGAGATAAAACTGGACTGATGGTGTAAAGATTGATAGAGTTCTTTTACACCTCTTTAAACTGTGAAATTAATAAAAGGCTTTTGCAGTTTAATTAAACATATACTTTAGATGTAGACTATTGATTCTAATCTACTTTTAACATTTATTTTCATAGATATTTTAATGAACCAGTTAAATACATTGCATTACTGTTATCAGGTGCAAAATCCAATGCTTGTATCACAAAACTTTATATTTTTCCATATGCTATGACTTGTTTTTATACAACAAAAATGTATTAATGCATGCTCACGGCTGAGTCTGTAATAGCTTAATTAATGGGATAACATTTTTATAGTCACAATGCAGATTCTTAGTTGTGTTTTTAAGTTTAATAATAAAACAGTATTACACAATTGTATTGTTTATTATTCTGAATATTTCTATAAACCATATTATAATCTCAAATCCCACTAAGACAAATAATACAAATCGAAATAAAAGCAGTTACCGTTACAACTTTACAGATCATCAAAAAAACAGCTTTCTTTTACCATTTACTGCAAACTCCTTCTCTTTGTATATAAAAAGAAAATTGCTTTTCAACATAGAATATTACACCAAAAACTAAGCATATCCAAGTAAGTGCCTGAACTGTTATTTCTCATCTAGTATTCATAGAGTACAGATACTGTATGAAGTTTCCCAGTTATAGAAAAAATAATTGTTTATTCCAAGCACTGTTCAGAGGTCCCTAAAGATTAGATTTTTTTTACTGCTGTGAATTGATACATTTTACATTGGCTCTTAAACCTATGCCCATAAATACCTCTATCTGTAAACCTGTTTCAAACAGATAGTAAGTGGAAGACTTCAAGTCAAAAAATGATACTAAAATTAAGATCATTGCCTTTTGTAGATTATGCAGCATCATGGGAAATAATTTGGTGATCGTGAGTAGAATTAAACTATGACTCCTGTACTTGGGATTACAGACAATGGGCTAGATTACGGGTGGAGCACAAAACTGTGCTTACGCAAGCACGATGTTTGTGCTCCACTCAGTAATAACAGTAAACATTAACGTGCGCTGGTTTTACAAGTGGGGCACAATGGGAATGTGACCTTGTGTTCGCATTGCCTGGAAGCAAAGAGCATGAGAGCTTAGGCTTCAATGGGAGCCTCGTTTTCATTCCTACAGACATGGCAAACCACCTAGCACAGCCCAGGGGGCAAATCGTACAATGTTGGGCATCAATAATACATTTATATCCCATCCCCTCACTTTAACCCCTTATAACTGCTTTGTGCAGTTTAAATATATATTTTTAAAAAGGTCATATATTTATTTGATGTTACAGTAAATGTCCTCTTTATTTTGTTGGCAATTAAGGCAACTTTATTTCAATAACCAGAGGTCTGACCTCTGATTAATTGAGTTTAACGCAAAGTGAAACCATGCGATTGCGGTAGCATTAACTAGCCACTTGTAATGGCTGGTTATTTAACATGAGCCCATAAACAGGCAAATTTGTCTTTTTATGGGTGCATGCTAAGATAGCTCTCCTCCCGTAATCTAGCCCAATATTAGATAAACAAAGTCATAGTAATTTATTAGAAATTAATTGTTATTAATAGGAAATATATTAGCTTTAAGATACAATATTTGTTTGTGTAGGACTTTCTTAACCTCTTGACTTCCATAGAGAGCTGAAGCCCCATTACTACACAATCTGTTGTAATTTCTTTTTGCAGCAAATATGTTAAATCAATGGTAGACTCAAGCGTCCCTGCTTAGATCTGAATACATCAAAAGGCAAAACAATTAAAAGGACATTCACCTGCTGGAGAGAACTTCAACAGAATAATTACCACTCACCATGCAGGTGCCGGTTGGTAAAGATTCACATTTTTATGCTGGAAGCTGCCATCTTGAAACTCACCTATTCTTGCACTTTGTTCATAGATCAGTGATGTTATAAAAAAAATGGCCACAGGAATAATATACACCAATGCACCCATTGCAAACATATTACTTTCCAGCTCTTCATCATGCACACTAACCCAAAGTGCACAATACATCCATCAAAAAGCTGTCAATGTCACTGAGCTGTAAATGCACACTGCTTCTGTCACAGATTGTAAGAAAGTGTGAGATCCAAAATGGTGGCTCCCAGTAATGACGTGGAACTCTATCAACTAGTACCAGTAAGGGGTTAAAAAGCGAGAATGGCTTTGCAAATAGCTGCAGAAACTTTTGGAAAACCAATAGCATGTCCAATAGTAACAATGCTTCTTTTGTTGTGCTCCACAGTTTAATGTCCCTTTAAAGGGATCTTGTACCCAATTTTATATTTTTTTAATTACATTATAAAAGAGCAGCGTTGCCTGTTAAATGTTAAATAAAAACTTTTTAAATGAGACTTAGAAACCAGTAGTGCATGCTGGGTGAGGAGCCTGCTGCGTGCGAGAGGATGGCAGCAGAGTAGTAAAGCTCCAAGCTCTCCCTGTCAGAATGCCATAATAGTATAATATGGTATATTACCCTGGGGCAGCTTTTTAAAGTTGAATATCCTTCGCTTTGCATATATATATTTGTGGGAGAAATGCTGCAGAGCTGGTGTAAAAATACCTGCAGAGAAGAGGAGGAGATGTAGAAACTTTGCTCACTACAAACACCATTACACCTGTCCCACAGGGGCGGATACTAGCTATTGGAGAGGTAGCTTGCAGGTGTGTCGCAAGGTTTCCCAGGTGGAGACTAACAGCCGGACAGTCAGGATTACCGAGTCGCCGCATAAAGGAGTGGTTGTGTTTGATCAAGAGACAGGAGCTGACAGCCGACCTCAAGTGAGTGGGAGAGCCGCTAGTGCCTGCAGGAGGAGGAGGTGATTGTATTGGGGCGGACACAGAAGCGGCAGTAAAACCGACTGAGTGAAACGCCGGGAGAGGAGTGAGTGTGAGAGAGGTGGAGGAAGGAGGCTGCCGACAGACAGACCCTGAAGCCCTCTGAGAGCAACGGCAGGGTTAAACACGGAGACGGGTCCAGAGAGAGCAGAGCCCTAGCATTTGAGCCTTAAGGAAAGAGCCCCGAAGGCGAGCAAAGGAGTTAGGAGGTCTCTCACCGGGGAACTTTGTCGCTGTGGGAAAATTTATCATCCAGATCTTCAGGGTAGATGGAGAATTTTCTGAGGTAGTAAAAGGCAAAGTGGCGTTTTCTAAGGAGGTGGAAACCCATAGAAGAACAAAGGTAAAAGGACAAGAGGGGGAAAAATAAAATAATAAAACATATAAAAATCAATTAAAGGATAAGGTAAAACGAGAGAAAAATGGCATCAAAAATATCTGCTAAAATGGATAAAACAAATAGAAACAATAAATCCCCAAGTGTAAAGGATAACCCCTTTTTTTCATAATATGAGTATGGAGATCCACACTAGTCCTAAAAATCTAGCCCCAAAAGTAATTGAAAGCCCTTCAAATTCGGATATTCAAATTGACATGGAAGAGATAAGAAAACTGGCAACAAAGGAGGACATTATTTCTATAAAAGATTATATTGTTGCAGAACTATCTGAAATTAAAAAAGAACTGAATGAAATTGGCTTAAGGGTTAAATCCCTGGAGGAGCAACAAATAGAGGCAGATAAAGAAATCTCCCAAGCTAACAAAGTAATTATCTCACAAACACGTTTAATATCTAATATGCAAGATAAAATAACAGACCTAGAAGATAGGTCTAGAAGGGGAAACTAAGAATAAAAGGTATTGCAGAGGAAATTAAACCTGAGGATTTAAAAACTTTTGCTCAAAAGTTATTTATCTTCCTTATTCCAAATTTACAAGAAGCAGACATTAAAATAGAAATAATACATAGATACATAGATCTACAAGGGGGGGTTTCTATTCTAGGAGGGGATTTTAATGTTACACTAGATTCATGCTTAGATAATTCTAAAAAAAAATATACTACATCAAAATATATCGTAAACCAAGTAAATAATAGTTTAAAACAGATAGCTATGTATGATGTATGGAGAATGTTATATCCAGACCAGAGGGATTATACTTTGTTTTCAAATCCACATCTGTCCTATTCGAGAATAGATTATTTATGTACAGATTTAAAAGGGTTAACAAGGACGCAGGAATCTCATATTTTGCCTATGACATGGTCTGACCATGCACCGGTAAGGCTGAAATTAAATTTGGGAGAACAGAAGAAGAGACAATTCAATTGGAGATTAGATGATAGCATTTTAAGGAAACAGGAGGACAGAGATAAAATTGCGGAGAGATTAGAATAATTTTTTCTCCTTAATAATATAGAGGACATTTTTGCAGCACTTCTTTGGGACACACATAAGTGTGTCGTGAGAGGAGAGTTAATTAAATTAAGGTTTATACAGAACATTTTAAGGGAAAAGTCATTTTTGAAGATAATGGAAAGAATCCACAAATTAGAGAAGGTTCATAAACAAGCCCTAGACAATATTTTTTTTTAGAGAACTTACATATGGAAAGGAGGAATTTACAGGAATATTGGTCAAGTGTTAATAAAAGGAAAGCATTGTGGTTAAAAGGTAAATATTATACAGAAGGGGATAAAAATGGTGGACTCCTAGCAAGAGCTATTAAGATAAAAGAAATAAGTAATAGCATCTACAAGCTTAAGAAGGAGAATAATATTGTAAGAATTACCAGGAAATGAGTACACAATTTAAAAAGTTTTATAAAACTTTATATAACTTAGAGACTCGACCTATAGAAGAAACATCCTGGATAAACTACTTAAGAGACATAAAAATAAATAAAGTCTCAGAGCAAGAAAATAAAAAATTAGAAGAACCAATACAAACTCAGGAAATACAAGAAGCCATTGAGGGACTAACAATAGAAAAATCTCCCGGCCCGATGGGTTCACAGCTAATTATTATAAAAGTTATAAAGAGATTTTGACACCTTATTTACTCAATTTATTTGATTCAATTGATAACGGGAAGAACTTTTCTAAAGAAATGCAAGAAGCTAGAATTATAGTGATACCTAAGGCAGGCAGATGCAATGAGGAGGTGAAAAACTATAGGCCTATATCACTTTTAAATTTAGATTTAAAAATATATGCAAAAATCATAGCCAACCAATTAAGCGGAATTCTGGAGCGAATTATTCATTTAGACCAAGTGGGTTTTGTCCATAATAGAGAAGCAAGGGACAATATAGTTAAAAATATTCATTTACTAGAATATGTCCAATTGGAAAACATCCCATCATCTTTTATATCGGTTGACGTGAAAAAAGCATTCAACCGAATTAATTGGTCATTTTTGGAAAGAACCCTTAAAACATTCAATTTCGGCCAGACAGTAATTTATAGAATAATGTCACTATATGCAGCCCCCTCGGCAAGGATTAAGATAAATGGGAGAATATCTAATATCTTTGATATACATAATGGAACGAGACAAGGATGCCCACTTTCACCAACACTGTTTACCTTATGCATAGAAATTTTGGCAGCCTGCATTAGACAAAATGGAAAAATAAGGGGTATCAAAATTGGAAATGTGAGTATAAAGTTTCTTTATTTGCAGATCCTACTGACTTTATCCGAGCCAGTCTCATCGATAGAAGAACTGTTGAAAGAACTTAAGGTATTTGGGTCTATGTCTAATTTCCTGGTGAATATAAACAAATAAGAAATACTGAATATAAAGGTAGATGAGAAGATAGAAGAATTTATGGCCATGACTTTTCCTTTTAAAGAGGTTGAAGCTTTGAAATATTAGGTGTTTATTTAACTGAAACAGTGGCTAAAATGTTCGACCTTAATTACATATGTCTTAAAAAAGTTATTACAAATGACCTTCTATCATGGCTCCCTAAAAGGATATCTTGGTTTGGGAGAATAAATATTATTCAGATTAATATTTTACCAAGATTCTTGTATTTATTACAAACCCTCCCAATACCTATCCCATTAAAATATATAGAAGATCTACAAACAATAATTAATAATCATGTATGGGGTAAAGTTCATCCAAGAATAGGTAAGGAGACCATGGCCTCTATTTATCAAGGTCGGTCGGACCTGATCCGACAGTGCGGATCAGGTCCGACAGACCTCGCTAAATACGTCGAGCAATACGCTCGCCATATTCAGCATTGCACCAGCAGCTCACAAGAGCTACTGGTGCAACGCCTCCCCCTGCAGAATCGCGGCCAATGGGCCGCCAGCAGGGGGATGTCAATCAACCCGATTGTACTCGATCGGGTTGATTTCTGGCGATGTCTTTCCGCCTGCTCAGAGCAGGCGGACAGGTTATGGAGCAGCGGTCTTTGTGATCGCTGCTTCATAACTGCTGTTTCTGGCGAGCCTGCAAGCTCACCAGAAACACGGGGCATCAAGCTCCATACAGAGCTTGATAAATATGCCCCCATGTATAGGAAGAGACAATTTGGTGGAATGGGACTTCCTAACTTAGCTAAATATAGACAAGCCTCAATGATCCAAAGAGTAATAGATTTGCATTTAAAGAAGGACATAAAAAATTGGGTAAAATTAGAAGGTAAACTTATATCAAGAAAGGCAATAAGTAAGCAATGCTGGGTAAACCCAAAAGATAGATCTATAAAGATAGAGAGCTTCAGTATTCTGAAAGAAACTTTTAGGAGTTGGGACAAGAAAATTAGGAAAAAATGGTATATATTAACGATCCCATCCCCATTATTAGCGTTAGTGGAGAATAAAAATTTTTTGGAGGGACAATTTAAAGGTGATGAAATGGATAACAACTATAGGATAATAGATTAAGTAGATAGGGGGAAATTATGAACTCAGGAAGAACTTCAGGTGAAGGGTTTTCTTGGAGTATTAGATTGGTTGTCATACTCATAGTTACATCACTATATAACAACAATTAAGGAGAAGGATAGGATATTTAGACCATTAACAAAACTTGAGAACTTATGTAACTCTAGAGTGAATATAAAACATACCCTTTCTAAATCATATGGGATATTACAGAATAGTGGAGAGGTTCCTCCCATTTATACTAAGAATTGGCAATCTGAATTAGAGCAGGATATAGAACCACAAGTGTGGTTAAACATATTCCAACACACAGCAAAATCTTCCATCTCAGCAAGAATGATTGAACAAAACTTAAAGATTCTGACAAGGTTGTATCTTACTCCCACTAGAATAAAAAATTTTTTTACCCACATACTCAAGATAGCTGTTGCAGAAGGTGTGGGAATAAGGGTACCTTATCCCACATTATGTGGTTTTGCCCACAAATAAAGATTTTCTGGGCACAAATATTGCAGGTGATAGATAAAAGAGATGATCAGCATAAATTGAATAATTTCCTTACGGCTATATTAAACAATTTAGATTTTAAACGAGATAAATCTAGATTATATCTTTTTCAAATTATGCTCAATAGTGCAAAGAATCTTATATTGACAAAATGGAAGACCCCGATAGTTCCCACAAAAGAGGAATGGATCAAAAAAGTGAATGACAACTTGCTTAACGAAGAGTATTATTATTTGAACAACAATAGGTATGATATTCCCCTGGAAGCAAAGGGTATATGGGAGAAGATACTAAGGGGTTCCGCAACTCCCTCAGAGCATACTGAATAAGGGTAAAACTATGAAGTAGATTTTTAAGCAAACTTAAGAAGACTGATCAATGGGGACAGATGGATCTGGACCCCCTTAAGAGATATTATAGACCACATAAGATTAAGTAAGAGATTCTTATATTGTTCGTATTGTCTGTAAGAGTTTGTCTTATTTGTGTATGTAATTTTGTATGGATAAAATAAAATAAAAAAAAATAAAAAAACCTTTTTAAATGAAATTGAAACTTTTATTGCAGCATCAATTCTGACTTACTTTTGGCTGATAAGCAAATACCCTAGAGCTCTGCTGAAAGGAAAACATTACTTTATTGAGGACAGGAGAATGCATTTTTTAACAAATGTGACTTGAATACTAAAAGACTGCAGTGTTTGCAACAATGTTTGTAACAATGTGCATATTCTTAAAGCCTATCTGGTTACGCTGCCGTGAAAAGGAGCCACGTTGCAACACCAAGAAAAATTGGTATGTTTGATAATAGAAGTTAAATAGAAATAGGGGCTGATTTATTATTTATTAACAGTTGGACGGACATGATCCGCTGTAGAGTATCATGTCCGACAGACATCGCTGAATGCCGACAGCATATGCTGTCAGCATTTAACATTGCACAAGCAGTTCTGGTGAACTGCTTGTGCAATGCAGCCCCCTGCAGATTCGCGGCTAATCGGCCGCTAGCAGGGGGTATCAATCAACCCAATTGTATGCAGAGGAGGCAGACTAGTTAAGGAGCATCAGTCTTAAGACCGCTGCTTCTTAACTCCTGTTTCCGGCGAGCCTGAAGGCTTGCACGGAAACAGGGGCATTCAGAGCCATTCAGCCCTTAAGAAATCGGCCCCATAGTATTTATTTATAAAGGATACCAAGAGAAAGTGGTACATTTCATAACATAAGTAAATTGGATCTTTTTTCCAAACTGTATCCTCAGGCACCCATTTATGAAGCTGTTTAATCAGTGCCAGGGCCGTTTTGGTGGAGACTCATGTGAGCCTTCAACTGAAAGTTAAGAAGCACAGACCAACAACTACTGCTTCTTAAAGTGTCCCCAATTGAAGAGGTTGCGGATATCAGAAAACCAAGACTCCTTCATCCTGGATGACTTGCAAGCTGTACTCTTGTACAATTAGTTGCATGAGAGCAAGGGGTGGGATTGAATTCCAGCAGCCAATGCTTCTCAATAAGTTTTTTTATGTGAGAACTTTGCTCACACGCAGAATGGTAAATGGGGGCCTTTATATAAATCATGAGCATTTAACATTTGTTATCCATGCACCTTTGAGAAGTAAACAAAATTAAAGTGTCAGAAAGTGACTTCAGTCACTCTTTGATAAAAATTATAGACCATTTCCATGAATAACATGAATAATAAAACATTTGTCATCCTAATGTCATATACTAAGACCCACTATGTGTGTGTGTGCAGTGTGTGTAGGTATAATGTAATGTATGTGTGTGTGTGTGTGTGTGTGGTGTACACATGTGTATGTGTGTGTAGTGTACACATGTGTGTATTTATTTTGTGTGTGTGCAATGTGTGTATATGTATTGTAATGTATGTGTGTGTGTGGGCCTCTGTGTGTAGTGTATGCATGTGTGTGTGTGTGGTGAGTGTATGTATGTATTTATTTTGTGTGTGTGCAATGTGTGTATATGTATTGTAATGTATGTGTGTGTGTAGTGAGTGTATGTATGTATTTATTTCGTGTGTGTGCAATGTGTGTATATGTATTGTAATGTATGTGTGTGTGTAGTGAGTGTATGTATTTATTTATTTTGTGTGTGTGCAATGTGTGTATATGTATTGTAATGTATGTGTGTGTGTAGTGAGTGTATGTATTTATTTATTTTGTGTGTGTGCAGTGTGTGTATGTGTAATGTATGGTATGTATGTGTGTGTAGTGTACGCAAGTATGTATTTATTTATTTTGTGTGTGTGCAATGTGTGCATATATTTTGTAATGTATGTGTGTGTGTGGGTCTCTGTGTTTAGTGTATGTATGTGTGTTAATGGGTGTATGCAATGAGTGAAAGTGTGGGTCTTGTTTGCTAGAGATGTGCATTTGGATCTTTCTCGAGGATCTGAATGCAGAAATAAGCAGCGGCTTGTGCTCTTAAAGGGACACTAAATCCAAATTTTTCTTTCATGATTCAGATAGAGCATGCAATTTTAAGCAACTTTCTAATTTACTCTTATTATCAATTTTTCTTCATTCTCTTGCTATCTTGATTTAAAAAGCAGGAATGTGATGCCTAGGAGCCGGCCCATTTTTGGTTGAGAACCTGGGTTATGCTTGTTATTGGTGGGTAAATATCATCCTCCAATAAGCAAGCTCTATCCATGGTGCTGAACCTAAAATGGGCTGGCTGCTAAGATTTACATTCCTGCTTTTAAATTAAAGATAGCAAGAGAATGAAGAAAAATTGATAATAGGAGTAAATTAGAAAGTTATTTACAATGTCATGCTCTATCTGAATCATGAAAGAAAAAAATTGGGTTCAGTGACCCTTTAAGATATTTTTGTAGCTGGATAGATTCCTGTAAAAGATCACTCCAGCTACAAAAATATCCAAAGGGCATGAGCCACTGCTTATTTCCCCATTCTGATCCACATGATAGATCCGAATGTGCATCCCTATTGTTTGTGTGTGTGTAGTGTGTGTACTGTATGTGTCCTGTGCCTGTTGTAAGATTGTAGTTTCACAAATGTGCAATAAGAAAATGATGTGTTATAACACAACAATCTGTTTGCACATATTGACAACTGGCATAATTGTATATTTCACTTTGTGGACAGTAGTTAAGATTTTGGATTTTCCACTTTTATTATTTCAGGACAGTCTAGTCAAAATTAAGTTTTCATGATTTAGATAGGGCATGTATTTTTAATTAACTTTCAATTTACTTTTATCATCAAATTTGCTTTATTCTCTTGGTATTCTTTGTTGAAAGTTAAACCTAGGTAGGCTCATAAGCTAATGTTGAAGCTATGAAAGACCACCTCTTATTTCAGGGCATTTTGACAGTTTCACAGCTAGACAATGCTAGTTCATGTGTGCCATATAGATAACAATGTGCTCACTCCTGTGGAGTTATGTATGAATCAGCACTGATTGGCTAAAATGCAAGTCTGTCAAAAACACTGAGATAAGGGGACAGTCTGCAGAGGCTTAGATACAAGGTAACCACAGAGTTAAAAGGGTATTAATACAACAGTGCTGGTCATGCAAATCTGGGGAATGGGTAATTAAGGGATATCTATCTTTTTAAACAATAAACATTTTCAAGTAGACTGTCCCTTTAAGCTATATTGACCTAAATCCAATTGATCACATCTATTGTAGACCAAAGTTATTGATTTTTTTATTGATTTTTCCACAGATGAAACATAATCAGTTTTTGTCCTGGCTACGAAACTATCTGACCATAATAATTTAACAAAAAGTAGTGAATTTGGTACAGGACGTTAGGAACTTAGGAGCGTGCA
Source organism: Bombina bombina (assembly GCF_027579735.1). Lineage (NCBI taxonomy): Eukaryota > Metazoa > Chordata > Amphibia > Anura > Bombinatoridae > Bombina > Bombina bombina. The sequence continues at coordinate 44,888,213 of NC_069507.1, read as the reverse complement.
CATTTACTTAGCATTCTATCGGCTAGATTTAGAGTTTTGTCGGTAACGACCCGCGTAGCTAACGCTGGCTTTTTTTTCCCTGCACCTTTTAAATACCGCTGGTATTGAGAGTTCACAGAATGGCTGTGTTAGGCTCCAAAAAAGGAGCGTAGAGCATAATTTACCGCCACTGCAACTCTCAATACCAGCGGTGCTTACGGACGCGACCAGCTTCAAAAACGTGCTCGTGCACGATTCCCCCATAGGAAACAATGGGGCAGTTTGAGCTGAAAAAAAACCTAACACCTGCAAAAAAGCAGCGTTCAGCTCCTAACGCAGCCCCATTGTTTCCTATGGGGAAACAGTTTCTAAGTCTGCACCTAACACCCTAACATGAACCCCGAGTCTAAACACCCCTAACCTTATACTTATTAACCCCTAATCTGCCGTCCCCGCTATCGCTGACACCTGCATATTATTATTAACCCCTAATCTGCCGCTCCGTACACCACCACAACCTACGTTATCCCTATGTACCCCTAATCTGCTGCCCCTAACACCGCCGACCCCTATATTATTATTATTAACCCCTAATCTGCCCCCCCCCAACGTCGCTGCTACCTACCTACAATTATTAACCCCTAATCTGCCGACCGGACCTCACCACTACTCTAATAAATGTATTAACCCCTAAAGCTAAGTCTAACCCTAACACCAACATAAATGAACTCTTATTAAATAAATTAATCCTATTTAAAGCTAAATACTTACCTGTAAAATAAACCCTAATATAGCTACAATATAAATTATTATTATATTGTAGCTATTTTAGGATTAATATTTATTTTACAGGCAACTTTGTATTTATTTTAACCAGGTACAATAGCTATTAAATAGTTCATAACGATTTAATAGTTACCTAGTTAAAATAATTACAAAATTACCTGTAAAATAAATCCTAACCTAAGTTACAATTAAACCTAACACTACACTATCAATAAATTAATTAAATAAAATACCTACAATTATCTACAATGAAACCTAACACTACACTATCAATAAATTAATTACATACAAATACCTACAATTAAATGCAATTACATAAACTAACTAAAGTACAAAAAATAAAAAAAGAACTAAGTTACAAAAAATAAAAAAAGAACTAAGTTACAAAAAATAAAAATATATTTACAAACATTATAAAAATATTTAAACAATTTTAAGCTAATTACACCTACTCTAAGCCCCCTAATAAAATAACAAAGCCCCCCAAAATAAAAAATGCCCTACCCTATTCTAAAATACAAATAGAAAAGCTCTTTTACCTTACCAGCCCTTAAAAGGGCCTTTTGCGGGCATGCCCCAAAGAATTCAGCTCTTTTGCCTGTAAAAAAAACCCATACAATACCCCCCCCAACATTACAACCCACCACCCACATACCCCTAATCTAACCCAAACCCCCCTTAAATAAACCTAACACTAAGCCCCTGAAGATCTTCCTACCTTATCTTCACCACGCCGGGTATCACTGATCGATCCAGGCTCCGAAGTCTTCATCCAAGCCCAAGCGGGGGCTGAAGATGTCCATGATCCGGCTGAAGAGGTCCATCATCGGGCAGAAGTCTTCATCCTATCCGGGCAGAAGAGGAGATCCGGACCGGTAGACATCTTCATCCAAGCGGCATCTTCTATCTTCTTCCATCCGACGACGAGCGGCTCCATCTTCAAGACCTCCGGCGCGGATCCATCCTCTTCTTACGACGTCCTAACACAGAATGAAGGTTCCTTTAAGGGACGTCATCCAAGATGGCGTCCCTCGAATTCCGATTGGCTGATAGGATTCTATCAGCCAATTGAAATTAAGGTAGGAAAATTCTGATTGGCTGATGGAATCAGCCAATCAGATTCAAGTTCAATCTGATTGGCTGATCCAATCAGCCAATCAGATTGAGCTCGCATTCTATACAGCATATAAAGTCCAAAGGATAAGCACTCTCCGTTTTACTAAAACCATTTAATGGTGAACGTTTTCGGGGTTTCCCCCCATCCCAAAAACGTTCACCATTAAGTGGTTTTAGTAAAAAGGAGAGTGCTTATCCTTTGGACTTTATATGCTGTATTATGTATAAAAAAACACAGGAATGGGCCGCACTTACAGACTGGACTGGCTACACATCCCAAGCCCCTGTAAACTCCACAGCCCTGAACACTGACAGACAACTGCACAGTTCCCAGCAACCCAGACAGTTAACCACTGAGCAGCCTGGGTGACAGGCCCACAGGGAAGTATTACAAACATTATCAACACCACACACAGAAAACCTGGCACTCACCAGCAGATACACAGTAATGTTTAAAAGCAAAACTGGGGGAAGTCAGTTACATTTGTCGCCAAAGCATCAAGCCCAGGACCATGCCAAGAACTCCCCCTTCCCGGGAGCTCAAACCAGCACCCACACAATGCATGCTTTCAAATAAACCAACTAGGAGCCTCCCAGGGTGACACAGGCTTTTGTAATCTCCCCTATGTAAATACAAAACACAGGAATGAACCGCACTCACAGACTGGACTGAGTACACTTCCTAACCAACTGTAAACTGTTAAGTGTTAGGGGGTGTTAGGGTTAGACTTAGGTTTAGGGGTTAATAAATTTAGTATAGTGGGAGCGACGTTGGGGCGGCAGATTAGGGGTTAATAAATATAGGTAGGTGGCGGCGATGTTAGGGGTGGCAGATTAGGGGTTAATAATATTTAACTAGTGTTTGCAATGCGGGAGTGCGGTGGTTTAGGGGTTAATATGTTTATTATAGTGGCGGTGATGTCCGGAGTGGCATATTAGGGGTTAATAATTTTATTTTAGTGTTTGTGATGCGGGAGGGCATCGGTTTAGGGGTTAATAGGTAGTTTATGGGTTTTAATGTACTTTTTACCAGTTTAGTTATGAGTTTTATGCTACAGCTTTGTAGCGTAAAACTCATAACTACTGACTTTAGAATGCGTTACGAATTTTTCCGGAAAAGCTTGTAATACCGGCGCTATGGAAGACCCATTGAATAAAGGCTTTACGCAAATTGCGTAAGTTAATTTGCGTTAATGCCAAAAAAGTGTGCGGGACAGCTGTACCTACAAGACTTGTAATAGCAGCGGTAGTGATATAACCCATAACGCTTCTTTTTTGCTCATAACACAAAGCTCGTAATCTAGCCGACTGTTAATAAAGACAAATGCTGGATCATATTTACCTTCAAAATATGTTTATATATTAATAACAAAAATATCATAAGCTACAAACAACGTATAAACTGTTATATATTTGTGTTTCTTTTATTTTTATATATATATCAGCAGCTTTTAAGATCAATACAAGGTTTCCTGTAGACCTGGACAACAGTCTTCAACTGAATGTGTGCAGGAAAATTGCAACTCATTGTACTTCTTGCGACTAAAATCTATGTGACACTGAGAAGATTCTTCCAGCACTCTCACCATAGCTTGCTTTGTATTCTGATGTTGTTCTTCAAAATCGTGATGTTGCAGAGATAGAAAGAAACAATATTTCTGGGGATTTATATACGCTGGTATCTCAAAAGAAAAAAAAAATGTGAATCTTCATTCACTATGAGAACAGCTATTATCATCTTCCTTTTCTAAGATGTTTTTTGTTCATTTTCTTGTTTTTCCAGACATCACTGTCAAACCCTCTCATTCCTTTATCCCACTCTGATTCCTTTTAATTTCCCTCTCATTCTCATTCCAACTTAATGACTGGATTCTTTCCCTGCCTGCAGTTTTGTCCTTTTTTTCCATACATTATTGTTGCAATAGCAGTTTTTATTATTTACTTGAATTCATACTTACAAATGAAATTTTTGTAATTAGAACATATAACATGAAAAGCTAGGAATTATAAGACTAATAATCTGCTGGGTACTCATTGTAATGCAGTTATTTAGCATTTTTATTAATTTATTTAAAAAATCTGAGGATTATGTTGATGGAAAATACTTTGCAAATAATATTTAGTTAATCAGATACATTTAGGTGAATGAAGTTTACTGTATATGCATTATTAATTAACCTAGCTGTCTGGACAACTACTGGCAAATATATGTTATTGTTTAAATGCAGTGCTTCCTGTAAAGTATGAACTTTTAAACTGCTCTATTCTCGGTCAGAAGGAAAAATGCATGTATGTGATAAAAGAATACACAGGATGAGATGAGGCCAGAATTATAGTCACTTTGTCACTTTGAGATAACCGTTAAGCAGCATTTAAAGGGACAAGTGATTATGTTGATGATTAAATATGTTTATCAAAACATCTTAAAGGGACATGAAACCCAACATTTTTCTTTCCACATTATTTCAATTATCACATTTGCTTAATTCTCTTGGTAGTCTTTGCTAAAAATAACACCTAGGTAGGCTCAGGAGCTGGGAGCTAGCTGCTGTTTGGTGGCTGCACAAATATACCTCTTATCATTGGCTTACCATTGTGTTCAGCTAGCTCCCAGTAGTGCATTGCTACTCTTTCTACAAAGAATATAAAAAGAAAAAAGAAAAATTGATAATAGAAGTAAATTAGAAAGTTATTTAAAAATGTATGTTCTATCTGAATCATAAAAGACACATTTTGAGTTTCATGTCCCTTTAATGCAGCTGAATCTTTTTAGCACACCCTCGGCTAGATTTGGAGTTTGGCGGTAAAAGGGCTGTTAACGCTCCGCGGGTTTTTTTCTGGCCGCACCATAAATTTAACTCTGGTATCGAGAGTTCAAACAAATGCTGCGTTAGGCTCCAAAAAAGGAGCGTAGAGCATTTTTACCGCAAATACAACTCTCGATACCAGAGTTGCTTACGGACGCGGCCGGCCTCAAAAACGTGCTCGTGCACGATTCTCCCATAGGAAACAATGGGGCTGTTTGAGCTGAAAAAAAACCTAACACCTGCAAAAAAGCAGCGTTCAGCTCCTAACGCAGCCCCATTGTTTCCTATGGGGAAACACTTCCTACGTCTGCACCTAACACTCTAACATGTACCCCGAGTCTAAACACCCCTAGCCTTACACTTATTAACCCCTAATCTGCCGCCCCCGCTATCGCTGACCCCTGCATTATATTATTAACCCCTAATCTGCCGCTCCGTAAACCGCCGCCACCTACGTTATCCCTATGTACCCCTAATCTGCTGCCCTAACATCGCCGACCCCTATGTTATATTTATTAACCCCTAATCTGCCCCCCACAACGTCGCCGACACCTACCTACACTTATTAACCCCTAATCTGCCGACCGGACCTGAGCGCTACTATAATAAAGTTATTAACCCCTAATCCGCCTCACTAACCCTATCATAAATAGTATTAACCCCTAATCTGCCCTCCCTAACATCGCCGACACCTACCTTCAATTATTAACCCCTAATCTGCCGACCGGAGCTCACCGCTATTCTAATAAATGTATTAACCCCTAAAGCTAAGTCTAACCCTAACACTAACACCCCCCTAAGTTAAATATAATTTTTATCTAACGAAATAAATTAACTCTTATTAAATAAATGATTCCTATTTAAAGCTAAATACTTACCTGTAAAATAAATCCTAATATAGCTACAATATAAATTACATTTATATTATAGCTATTTTAGGATTAATATTTATTTTACAGGTAACTTTGTATTTATTTTAACCAGGTACAATAGCTATTAAATAGTTAATAACTATTTAATAGTTACCTAGTTAAAATAATTACAAATTTACCTGTAAAATAAATCCTAACCTAAGTTATAATTAAACCTAACACTACCCTATCAATAAAATAATTAAATAAACTACCTACAATTACCTACAATTAACCTAACACTACACTATCAATAAATTAATTAAACACAATTGCTACAAATAAATACAATTAAATAAACTATCTAAAGTACAAAAAATAAAAAAGAACTAAGTTACAGAAAATAAAAAAATATTTACAAACATAAGAAAAATATTACAACAATTTTAAACTAATTACACCTACTCTAAGCCCCCTAATAAAATAACAAAGACCCCCAAAATAAAAAATTCCCTACCCTATTCTAAATTTAAAAAGTTACAAGCTCTTTTACCTTACCAGCCCTGAACAGGGCCCTTTGCGGGGCATGCCCCAAGAAGTTCAGCTCTTTTGCCTGTAAAAGAAAACATACAATACCCCCCCCCCCCAACATTACAACCCACCACCCACATACCCCTAATCTAACCCAAACCCCCCTTAAATAAACCTAACACTAAGCCCCTGATGATCTTCCTACCTTGTCTTCACCATGCCAGGTTCACCGATCCGTCCTGGCTCCAAGATCTTCATCCAACCCAAGCGGGGGTTGGCGATCCATAATCCGGTGCTCCAAAGTCTTCCTCCTATCCGGCAAGAAGAGGACATCCGGACCGGCAAACATCTTCTCCAAGCGGCATCTTCTATGTTCTTCCATCCGATGACGACCGGCTCCATCTTGAAGACCTCCAGCGCGGATCCATCCTCTTCTTCCGACGACTAGACGACGAATGACGGTTCCTTTAAGGGACGTCATCCAAGATGGCGTCCCTCGAATTCCGATTGGCTGATAGGATTCTATCAGCCAATCGGAATTAAGGTAGGAATTTTCTGATTGGCTGATGGAATCAGCCAATCAGAATCAAGTTCAATCCGATTGGCTGATCCAATCAGCCAATCAGATTGAGCTCGCATTGTATTGGCTGATCGGAACAGCCAATAGAATGCGAGCTCAATCTGATTGGCTGATTGGATCAGCCAATCGGATTGAACTTGATTCTGATTGGCTGATTCCATCAGCCAATCAGAAAATTCCTACCTTAATTCCGATTGGCTGATAGAATCCTATCAGCCAATCGGAATTCGAGGGACGCCATCTTGGATGACGTCCCTTAAAGGAACCGTCATTCGTCGTCTAGTCGTCGGAAGAAGAGGATGGATCCGCGCTGGAGGTCTTCAAGATGGAGCCGGTCGTCATCGGATGGAAGAACATAGAAGATGCCGCTTGGAGAAGATGTTTGCCGGTCCGGATGTCCTCTTCTTGCCGGATAGGAGGAAGACTTTGGAGCACCGGATTATGGATCGCCAACCCCCGCTTGGGTTGGATGAAGATCTTGGAGCCAGGACGGATCGGTGAACCTGGCATGGTGAAGACAAGGTAGGAAGATCATCAGGGGCTTAGTGTTAGGTTTATTTAAGGGGGGTTTGGGTTAGATTAGGGGTATGTGGGTGGTGGGTTGTAATGTTGGGGGGGGGGTATTGTATGTTTTCTTTTACAGGCAAAAGAGCTGAACTTCTTGGGGCATGCCCCGCAAAGGGCCCTGTTCAGGGCTGGTAAGGTAAAAGAGCTTGTAACTTTTTAAATTTAGAATAGGGTAGGGAATTTTTTATTTTGGGGGTCTTTGTTATTTTATTAGGGGGCTTAGAGTAGGTGTAATTAGTTTAAAATTGTTGTAATATTTTTCTTATGTTTGTAAATATTTTTTTATTTTCTGTAACTTAGTTCTTTTTTATTTTTTGTACTTTAGATAGTTTATTTAATTGTATTTATTTGTAGCAATTGTGTTTAATTAATTTATTGATAGTGTAGTGTTAGGTTAATTGTAGGTAATTGTAGGTAGTTTATTTAATTATTTTATTGATAGGGTAGTGTTAGGTTTAATTATATCTTAGGTTAGGATTTATTTTACAGGTAAATTTGTAATTATTTTAACTAGGTAACTATTAAATAGTTCTTAACTATTTAATAGCTATTGTACCTGGTTAAAATAAATACAAAGTTACCTGTAAAATAAATATTAATCCTAAAATAGCTATAATATAAATGTAATTTATATTGTAGCTATATTAGGATTTATTTTACAGGTAAGTATTTAGCTTTAAATAGGAATCATTTATTTAATAAGAGTTAATTTATTTCGTTAGATAAAAATTATATTTAACTTAGGGGGGTGTTAGTGTTAGGGTTAGACTTAGCTTTAGGGGTTAATACATTTATTAGAATAGCGGTGAGCTCCGGTCGGCAGATTAGGGGTTAATAATTGAAGGTAGGTGTCGGCGATGTTAGGGAGGGCAGATTAGGGGTTAATACTATTTATGATAGGGTTAGTGAGGCGGATTAGGGGTTAATAACTTTATTATAGTAGCGCTCAGGTCCGCTCGGCAGATTAGGGGTTAATAAGTGTAGGTAGGTGTCGGCGACGTTGTGGGGGGCAGATTAGGGGTTAATAAATATAACATAGGGGTTGGCGATGTTAGGGGCAGCAGATTAGGGGTACATAGGGATAACGTAGGTGGCGGCGATTTGCGGTCGGAAGATTAGGGGTTAATTATTTTAAGTAGCTTGCGGCGACGTTGTGTGGGGCAAGTTAGGGGTTAATAAATATAATATAGGGGTCGGCGGGGTTAGGGGCAGCAGATTAGGGGTACATAAGTATAACGTAGGTGGCGGTCGGCAGATTAGGGGTTAAAAATTTTAATCGAGTGGCGGCGATGTGGGGGGACCTCGGTTTAGGGGTACATAGGTAGTTTATGGGTGTTAGTGTAGTTTAGGGTACAGTAGTTAAGAGCTTTATGAACCGGCGTTAGCCAGAAAGCTCTTAACTCCTGCTTTTTTCAGGCGGCTGGAATCTTGTCGTTAGAGCTCTAACGCTCACTGCAGAAACGACTCTAAATACCAGCGTTAGAAAGATCCCATTGAAAAGATAGGCTACGCAAATGGCGTAGGGGGATCTGCGGTATGGAAAAGTCGCGGCTGTAAAGTGAGCGTTAGACCCTTTAATCACTGACTCCAAATACCAGCGGGCGGCCAAAACCAGCGTTAGGAGCCTCTAACGCTGGTTTTGACGGCTACCGCCGAACTCTAAATCTAGGCCCCTATGTTTTTAACCTATATAACAGGGCGTGCTATTAGCTTGCTCATTATGCTTGTGAGTTAAAAGGACATTATACACTAATTTTTTTCTTTGCATAAATGCTTTGTAGATGATCTATATATATATATATCTCCCATAAAGTTTTTTTTTTTTTTTTTAAATGTATAGTTTTGCTTATTTTTAAATAACATTGCTCTGATTTTCAGACTCCTAACCAAGCCCCAAAGTTTTAGAAGAATACCAACGTATACCTTGCTCCTGTTTGTGTAAAGGGTCTTTTCATATACAAAGGAAGGGGCAGGGGGAGTGTCTGATATTTCCCACTTGCGGTGGGTGTTCCAGTAACCTTTTAATCAGAGCTAAACTGAAAGCTTCTAAGTAAGTTTTTAAATGTTTTTACACTGGATTTTTTTTTATCAGTATCTGTGCATATTATTCTTTATAGTAGTTTCTATTACATGCAGATATATGAAAACTGGGGTATACTGTCCCTTTAAGAGTTGCACTCAAACATTGCTGGAAAATGTAGAGCTCCACTACCTGTCCGCCATTTGCTTAACACATCGTTGCCTTAACGCACCATCAGCATAGCGCCTAAGCTATATCTGACATACATTTTACTATGCAGCCACCATAGAAGTTTATTATGTGAGGAATTCAGCACACCAGCGCTATCCATGTCAGCGAGCCCTAGACTATCGCTAGAGCAATAGAAAAATAACTTTGGACATGTGATATGAGCACAAAAATCAAAGAGCTATTGTTTCCGCTCAACAATATTAACTCACAATAATGCTAATATTTTTGCACTCACTTTTTAATCTAGACCTTAATATTTTCGATTATTTAACTAAAATATATTAGCCATCTCATAATTTGAACTAAATTGTTGTTTTGATCATTCCGCTGTACATCAGCTAATTACATTTTCAATAGAAACAAGGATGTTATGTTGGCTATGTTGTATAATTAATAAAAGATAAACATTTACTTCAATAGAGTTATATATTTTTTTGTGTTTTATTATTCAAACTTTATGTATTTATTTTAAAAATAAAATAAAAATATTAACAGAAAATATATCACAATTCACAAATCACAATAGTGATGAGAAGCGCTAACACATTTATTAAATAAAAACACTCAAGGTTGCTACTGAAAAATAATGAAAACATAGAAATGATACAGTCAACCCCATCAATCGATGTCCTTCTGGATTAAATAGTGCACCAATATTTCCAGCAATAATCTAGCAATATCCAAACAGTAAGTTTCCCAAATCTTATGGACAGCTGCCATCTCAAAGCTAGCGGGTTCCCTTTATACATAAAAGACCAATCTATGTAAAACAGAGAAGAAAACAGTGCATCTCCGATTGAAGGTAATTTATTAACAAATTAAAAAGTGCATTAAATATTGCACTAAAAACCAGTATTATTGTGCTTAAAACAAATGTGTGGTTCGGTAAATGAGTCTCGTCTGTATTCTCTGTGTACCAAGGCCTAGATTTGGAGTTCGGCGGTAAAAGGGCTGTTAACGCCACGCGTGTTTATGTCTAACGCACGTCATTGTTTGACTCCGGTATTTAGAGTTAAAATAAGACCATCTAACGATGCTCCTAACGCGTGTATGTCACACGCGTAATACTGCCCGCGTAAGACAGTCTCCCATAGAGATCAATGGGAAAGGCAAAAAATTGCTTTTTTCACCTAACACTCGATCTCGCGAGAATACTTACAGCTCGGTCATATGACGCATACCACATCATGCACAACAATAACACGCCGCAAATGTCACAACAACAATCAATCAACAAATCACACAAGCATTACACATTCACAAGCGGGGGATGTTTTAATAAATTTTTATACGGGGAATACGCATATACTTTAAGATGCGGAAAATCGCTAAATAACAACAAGGATTAAAAATGATATACATACACTAGAAAAAAGATCGTATTCAATATCACTATATATTAGGACAAACATACATATACAACACTTCACAAAGAACACACCATCGCAAAATCACATTTAAAAAGAATACTATTGGACAATGTTAGAGAAAACGACCACTATGACATCATCACATTCTACACATTCCACAAATACCAACTCAAAATGAGCATGCGCAAATTCACACACCTAATACACATTGCACTAATATTAATTGCTAATAAAGCACACCTGAACACTATTTACAACGCAAATAGGTACATCATTAAACATTTACACAGGGTATATAATCACCACACAAGCATGGCTTCTTTGACTGTGTTGCTGTTGGGTCTTTGGAGATTGGAGGTTTAAGAATAGAGAGTTTGCGAATTTTTGAGAGTTAGTGTTAGCGTGAGAGAGTCAGTTGGTAGTGTTAGCGTGAGAGAGTGAGTGAGTTAGTGGTAGTTAGTGGGAGTGGGAGAGAGTCTGTTAGTGGGAGCGTGAGTGAGTTAGTGGGAGTTATTAGTGAGAGTTGTTAGTGGGAGCGTCAGTTAGTGGTAGTTAGTGAGCGTTAGTGGGAGTGTTTGTTAGTGAGAATTAGAAGTAGTGTGAGTTAGCGAGCGAGTGATTTTTCTGTACACTTAACACATTTACACGCAAACACATTCAATACATACATACACTTATCAATAACACTACATACACTCCATACCCCCTACCCCCTCATACTACACTCCATACCCCATTCCTTGTAGTCCCATTCCCTTTCATCCCATTTACTCTTATCCCATACCCCATACCCATCCCATACCCATCCCCTAGTTACATTTAGTTTACATATCCTCCTTTTAGTCTTATTCTTTTCGTTTATTTAAAGACTCCTTACCCTCTTTGTTTTTTACATCCCTCTCACACTTTAAGCACCTTTTTTGTCTTTTTAGTTCTTTATTTTGACCCCCTTTAATTTCATCACACTCACTTTTTGTTTGATTATTTGGGGTTTAGTTTAGGGAAGAGATGGAGGCCAGGCAGGGGGCAGGTAGAGGGGGGAGTAGAGGGAGGGGGAGAGGAACAGGGCAGGAAGGGGGGCAGGAAGCGGGGGTGGAAGCGGTGGGTGGACCCAGCCACTTGGTTCAAGATGACCAAGTGGCTGGGCCCAGTGGCGGTCAGAGTAGGGCTTCACAGTCCGGGAAACAGAGGGCATCATCACAGGGGAAGGCCAAGGCGACTAGGGAGGCGAGGTTTTCGATGGAGGAGAAGGAGGCCCTCGTAGAGGCCTATATGGCCAGGCATAGGATGCTGCAGCACCAAAAGACCACCCCGACTGACAGGAGGAGGCTCTGGAACGAGATTAGGAATGCAGTCAATGCAGTGGGTGGCCGGAACCGCGATATGGATTCTATCAAACATCGGTACCGGGACTGTAAACTTGAACTGAAAAGAAAGTTAAGCCTGGAGGCCCGACATGCCGCAGGGACCGGTGGCGGCCCTGCCATTGAAATGGACTACTGCCGATGGGAGGAAATGTTGCGTCCCAGCATCTCCGAGGTGGAAGTAGTCGGTATCGGAGGAATCGATACCGGGAACCTGCCACTCTCATCTGATGGTAAGCTTATTGAACAATAATTTCACATACAAATGTATTTCAAGGGACACTATACGCAAACATTTACTTTCATGATTGAGGTAGCGAATACAATTTGACAAAACATTCAAATGTACTTATATTACCTAATTTGATTCATTCTTGAGATATATTTTAATGAAGAAATAGCCATGCACACGGTGAAACAATCACAGGAGGCAGCTATATTCAGCTAACAATCAGCATCTTATAAGCATATTTAGATATGCTTTTCAGCAAAGAATATCCAGAGAATTAAGCGAATTAGATAAGAAAAGTACATTCGAAAGTTGATACAAAATGTATGCTTCTAAATCATGAAAGATAAAACATTGGGTTTCATGTGTTAAGGATCAGATTAATGCTATAACGTTGTTTACACGCATTCTATTACTTTGCGGTTACATCAGTATCTAGGCTATAGGTTAGGTGTGCATTTAAACAGACTGAAAAAAAAGCAAAAACATTCACATTGACCAGATATCACAAACACGGTTTAGAAAAAGCGGAAATAGTATTGATTGTTTGTTAGATTTCAAAGTGGATTAATGATTCTGCATTTGTAATTGTATCGTAAGCTAAGTCATTTAAACCTTTATTTGCAAATATGCTAATATATACATTTTTTTTTTTTAATTTTTTTTTTTATATACAGAGTCTGGGGACGAGGCAGCACAGCCTCCTGCATCTCCCCGGGATGAGAGTGGTGGTGAGGAATTTCCACTTCGGAGGGAAGAGGCCCCCCGTGACGAACAGCGCACGGGAGATGATGAAGAGGCCCCGGAAGCACAGGAGGAACCCGCGGAACCCGCGGAACCCGAGGTCCCTCAAAGACCCGCACTCCGCCGTGCACGGGCACCCCGCCGTGCACGGGTTCAACATGCACAACAAGAGGAAATAGCGGAGGTGCGGGTTCTACTGGAGTACATAGACCAGATGCGTACCTCCCGGATAGAAAATATAGAAGGACGACACAGAATACTTGATGGCCAAAATCAGATTATTCAAGGACAAAATGAAATCATCAACATACTGAATCGAATAGAAGAAGGCCAAACAAGAATATTTCATCTTCATCAAGAAATGTTCACTTTTTTCCGGGAGGCGCATGCTGGTCTACCTCCTGTTGCTGTGCCTCTTGTTGCTGGGCCTCTTGCTGCTGGGCCATCTCCTCCTGCCGGCCCATCTCATCCTCCTCAGCCATCTACTGGAGTACATAGACCAGATGCGTACCTCCCGGATAGAAAATATAGAAGGACGACACAGAATACTTGATGGCCAAAATCAGATTATTCAAGGACAAAATGAAATCATCAACATACTGAATCGAATAGAAGAAGGCCAAACAAGAATATTTCATCTTCATCAAGAAATGTTCACTTTTTTCCGGGAGGCGCATGCTGGTCTACCTCCTGTTGCTGTGCCTCTTGTTGCTGGGCCTCTTGCTGCTGGGCTATCTCCTCCTGCCGGCCCATCTCATCCTCCTCAGCCATCTACTCCTCAGCCATCTACTCCTCCTCCTCCTCAGCCATCTACTCATCCTCCTCAGCCATCTTCTCCTCCTCATCCATCTTCTCCTCCCCAGCCATCTACTCCTCACCTTGGTCGTCCCAGTACTCTTCCTTCCACTCCTCCCACAACAGCTCCAAGGAGGACTCTTCGGAGTCGGCAGTTGCCTCTCCCAGAGCCTCAGCCCCGTGGGAAGAGGGGAAGGAAGAGGAAGTAAGTATTTTTTTCATCTTCACTGCTTTTTTTAATTTAATGTGTAATGGATAGGTATGTGATGATGTGGTTTTCATACACTTGTGGACTACACTCTGTATATAATCGACTTCTATGGGACCGGGTCCATGGAGGCAGATTGTTTGCAGAGTGTGGGTTATAAGTGTGTGAAAACCACATCATCACATACCTATCCTTGTTCATGATATTGATTGGTTTCTGTGATGTGATGTCCAAACTGTTTCCCGAATCGCTAACTAAATTACCATAACAATTTTCCATGATGGCATATTACTGTTTGAATGCCAATAACACAGCTTAAAGGGACAGTCAGAAAATTATTGATTACAAAGAAAACACTGTATTACGCATTATAAATTTTGAAACAACAAAACATGGAGAAATACATGTGTGACTTATGTGCTTACCCTTGTATCTATGACTATGAAAAATGACCACTTATTTGTTGTTCTGACATAACAACATTTTAGATATCAATGATCAATACATGGTCAATAATATGCTGTATGAGCCCAAGGTTTTACATATACAAATGCTATCAAAATGCCCTCTAGTGCTCAAATTGTATAATGATTACAAGCACTCTTCAAGATGGAAGAAATGAGCACACCAACCTCATAAGTTTAGATAGCAAATTTAAATAAACCCAGACAAATGTTCAATTGTTGAGAAACATTTGATATCCTTGATATTACAGAATTGACTTTTAGAATAATGACAAACATTATATATTTTCTAAACTGTCCCTTTAACAACATTACATATGCTAACACATATTTTAAACTTGTTGGTATATCTACATGTACTTTGTCAAATAAAAAAAATTTGAAATCACATTTATATTGACGTGTTAAATAAAGTCTATTTTCTTTAAGAGACATTATTGTGTTAATATTTTATTGTAAAGACATTTTTATTTAACAATGAATATGGTTTAAAGTCCTTTTAGGAGTGGGGGGGGTGAAAATATGCTAACAATAATATATTTGAAGATTAAACTATGTGGATCTCATACATGATACAAAAAACAACATTTGCATTCAAGGGACAGTATCCTATATTTTTAACATAACTGTATGTAATAGACACTACTACAAACAACAAGATTAACATATACTGATATCAATATTAAAAAGCTTCAAACACTTGAAAAGAAAATAGGGTTAGCTATATTGAAAATATAGACGAAACCCCCATTACAACCGTAAAACAACACAATACACCATCATTAACATATGAAAAGACCCTTTACACAAACTGGAGAAAGCTGGAGAATGTACTCACATGAAACTCAGAGGCTTTGCGAGGAGTAAGAAAATTACTTACATTTTCTTAGAACAGAAGAAAAAATAAACGTATTGGTTAAACAATGGACTATCTAACTAGAGACAAAATCCAAGCTTTTGATTTATAATGTGAGTGTCTAATGAACCTTTAATAAAATATACAACGAAATTACATTTAGAAGAAGTCGGCATCATATATTTAGCATATGATAAAGATAAATGCATATTGATTACTTTATTCAAACACAATAGCGCTTATTTATTAATTAGATATATTCAACATTAAACACAACATTAATTTTTTCAGAAAAAGGAACATATTGTTGACAAACATATTAAACATGGACTGTAGAGATTTGCACTTGCCTAGAAATATCCTATGCATGAAAACATTTTTCTTTAGTTCGTTGATTCAACCAGACATACAGCAAAAGAGAATGTGGTGGTCTTTATCAGCTACGGGTCAACAATGTAACATGATGCAAATAATACATATTCGCAAGCTTTTTAAAATTGGATGCAGTCACAAACGTTTTTAACGTGCACAAATATTGCGGGACTACGTAATCCAATCATACGTTTTTTTACCTTTACATGTGCCGTCTTAACATGGCGCTTCCTTGATCACGTAAGAACGCCATCCAATGAAAGGCACATTATTGATCACGTAAGAACGCCCAAAAAAAAAGGCGCATCCTTGATCGCGTCAAAACGCAATCCAATAAAAGGCATATTCCTGATCACGTAAGAACGTCAGTCAATACAAGGAATCATTGGACAGCCTGGCAGGTGACGTCTTAAGCAACATGGCGCATCCGAGATCGCTGAAAAACCGCTGACAATACAAGGACTCAGTGACAGCTTGGCATATCACTAAGAAACGTATTTATATTTTAGGAACTAGTATGTGTGTAGATTGCTATCTAGGAATGACAACAAATCCTGAATCATCTTTTCGGACTTGACTGTACCTTGAACTATAGCTATGGTGTATATCTTTAACATTTAAAAGATACACATGAGAAATACATATGCCATTGATGTTTTAAGATATGTTTGGATTGTTGTTGAATAACAATAGTTATACATGTATTGATTAAACGTGTCATTTATTCAGGTTTAATTATTGTCAGCCTACCTATAGCCATATATGGGAGGAGATGTATTTTGTTAACATATTAGTTAACTAATATTCATCATCTAAATTATTTGCATTACACACAGAGATTTATTTGGTTACACCTTTACACTAATATAGATTTGAAAATGAAATACAGGTGCTGTCAACATTACAATAAGATTGTTTATTAATAAAATTATATGTCTTTGTTCTTGTAAAAAGGACAAAAACGCTTTACAAATGGAAATACATTCATTAACAATTGTGATCAACATCACTTAAAGGGACATTATTTTGTTTTTAAAAAGAGCATACACATAGTCAATACTATTTCAATAAAATGAAGACTTTACAGGGATTATATAATTTTATCAATACTCAGATCATTTGGTAAAGGTGCATCAATTCATGCAGACTTTCTAAATACACACATGGATCTGAACATTTAAATATACATATATACACAAATACCAATCTATATATACATATATAAAGAAATTACTCTGCTAATCATAATCAGGCAATGATAGAGCTAAGAGAAAATAATATAAAGACAAATAATAAGATTACATTGGAGATGTTAATCTTAAAGTCATTTACTATTGTCTTACATATATGATTTCAGTATAACAAATATATTTGGTAGGTCCCTTTAAGGATCAACAACATAAACTAGAGCTTTCAAAAAGTAACAGGAAGAATGAGGACAATTATTTGTGAAATAAAATGTATTTTATTAGTATGTAAGAAAACATACACAACGTTTATAAATAATCTTGTAAAAATAAGGAATCTATGAGCCATATGACAAGGTAACAGTGCATCACAGTCCATGAAGAGAGTTGCCAAGGGCCAGCATAGCCCCATTGGAGACATATGACAAGGTAACACAGTGCATCACAGTCCATGAAGAGAGTTGCCAAGGGCCAGCATAGCCCCATTGGAGACATATGACAAGGTAACACAGTGCATCACAGTCCATGAAGAGAGTTGCCAAGGGCCAGCATAGCCCCATTGGAGACATATGACAAGGTAAAAGAGTGCATCACAGTCCATGAAGAGAGTTGCCAAGAGCCAGCATAGCCCCATTGGAGACACATGGCAAGGTAACACAGTGCATCACAGTCCATGAAGAGAGTTGCCAAGGGCCAGCATAGCCCCATTGGAGACATATGACAAGGTAAAAGAGTGCATCACAGTCCATGAAGAGAGTTGCCAAGAGCCAGCATAGCCCCATTGGAGACACATGGCAAGGTAACACAGTGCATCACAGTCCATGAAGAGAGTTGCCAAGGGCCAGCATAGCCCCATTGGAGACATATGACAAGGTAAAAGAGTGCATCACAGTCCATGAAGAGAGTTGCCAAGAGCCAGCATAGCCCCATTGGAGACACATGGCAAGGTAAAAGAGTGCATCACAGTCCATGAAGAGAGTTGCCAAGGGCCAGCATAGCCCCATTGGAGACATATGACAAGGTAAAAGAGTGCATCACAGTCCATGAAGAGAGTTGCCAAGAGCCAGCATAGCCCCATTGGAGACAAATGGCAAGGTAACACAGTGCATCACAGTCCATGAAGAGAGTTGCCAAGGGCCAGCATAGCCCCATTGGAGACATATGACAAGGTAAAAGAGTGCATCACAGTCCATGAAGAGAGTTGCCAAGAGCCAGCATAGCCCCATTGGAGACATATGACAAGGTAAAAGAGTGCATCACAGTCCATGAAGAGAGTTGCCAAGAGCCAGCATAGCCCCATTGGAGACACATGGCAAGGTAACACAGTGCATCACAGTCCATGAAGAGAGTTGCCAAGGGCCAGCATAGCCCCATTGGAGACATATGACAAGGTAAAAGAGTGCATCACAGTCCATGAAGAGAGTTGCCAAGAGCCAGCATAGCCCCATTGGAGACACATGGCAAGGTAACACAGTGCATCACAGTCCATGAAGAGAGTTGCCAAGGGCCAGCATAGCCCCATTGGAGACATATGACAAGGTAAAAGAGTGCAACAGGCACAACAATAAACAGAAAAAAAGGCCAAATGGCAACACTAACAATAAAAATTCAACATGTGGACGGAGGATTCTTATCTGCCACCATGGAGCATATCCAGATCCTCCACTTACTGGTCATCCTCTTCATTGTCCTGTGCATGTCCAGCTCCAGATTCAGGCCTTGAACGTAATCGCATAATTTCACGCAGAGTCAAGTCCTGAACCCGGAGCTGGGCCTGCATGGTGTCGTTCATCCCTCTCAGGACAGCTGCGTTCCTCAACACGGCCTGCTCTACTCTTGCTATCCCTTCTAGCATGAGCCATGCTGAGTCACAGCCTAAAATAAAATAAAATTAAATATTAAGGATAATTACACAACAGACTAAAAAATTTTCATACATACATTGTCATCATAAAGACAAATAATTATTTACATTAATTAGTTTACATTTATTCTTTACACATGAATTAGGTTATTCAGACAGACAGAAATCATTAAAGGGACATGTTACTCAAACATGTTGTCCCCTTTAATTGGTTTTAGATGATCCACTTATACAGCTTGAGTGTATCAAATCTTGTTAAAGGATTTACATTGTACTTACATCAGAAATTTAAAAATTAAATTTAGACTGTGGTAGGCACACCTATCCTTAAACATTTTTGCATTGAGGACAAGCTGTGTAAACATAGCAACCAGAAGAAATTACATTCCCACTGGGTTAGACAAGAGATAATGTATCCACATTTGTACATAAAATTTTGGATCCAAGTAGTGGTGATTGGTATATGTAGTGATATCCAATTAAAGGGACACTGAACCTAAATATTTAATGGACTCATTCAGATAGAGCATGACATGACAAATCTTTATAAATTACACATATTCATTATATGTTTTAATTCTCAAGCTATATTTTGAAAGCAAGAATGTTGCTTTTTATGGAAGCAAATATTTGTTTATCAACTTTGTTTGTGCATGCTGGTTGATGGATACATTCATCCAACAATAAAGAAATGATGGCCAGATTTATTTTATTGTTTAAACTAATTATAGTAATTACTTTTTTTACAAAAATATATCAAGAGAATGACGAATAATTAATAAGAGTATGAAATTATAAATTTGATTAACATTGCATGCTGGATTTGAATCACAATTTAACAAATTTAACTTCACTGTACCTTTAAGTATCTTATAAAGTGTATTTAGAATGATACTTACAGCTGTGCCTGGGAAGGACAATCTGACACCCAGGACAATGAAGGTTGAGACAGGGGGGAGGGATGGGATTGGCTTGGGGAGGGATGTGAATGGCTTGGGGAGGGCTGAGCTGCCGCTCCGGGGTAGGCCGTACAGCTGGGGAGTGGGGAGTTTGGGTCTGGGCAGCTGTACGGGCCAGAATACGGGGAGAATGGCGAAGGGGGGTGTATGGGCGTTTTTTGGGATGGACAGGATATGAAATATGTGAAGGGCTGGCAGTGGTCTGGGCATGGTCATGAGTTTGGTCATGGGCAGGGGTCTGGGTCTGTGCAGGGGTGTGGCCATGGTCAGGGGTGTGTGCATGGGGAGGGGTCTGTGACTGGGCAGGGGCGGAAACCAGATGACCAGAAGTGGTGGATCCATCTGAAAATGTAAAGAAAATATATTAACATCTCATACATCCTGACATCAAATCAACGCATTTCAAATTGATTATGTTTTCAATATACTTCGAAGTGTGTTTGAATTTTTAAACAATTCTGAAATGAGGATATGGTATGTATATAGGCACTCAGATGAATATCAATGACTGTCTGTACAATTTGAACCTTATTATTGTTTTTTGGCATGGAATATGCATGTGACATAATGATGGCATGAATTAGAAATTTTTCAAAATAAATATACAAGCAGAATTTCATGCTGCCTGATATAGAAAGGGGGCAGTAGTGTATTTGAACAGACAAATAATATTCCTTTTTAAAGGGCAAAAGCTGTAGACTTTTAATGTCTTCAATAAAATGATTTCCAAAAAAAAAACATGTTGGAAACATGATAGATATATTTCACATACCATCAGACTCCAAGGCAGCCTCTTCCTCCTCCGTCCCACATGTGACAGCAATCTCTGTAAAACATAACATGTTGTGTACACGTTAAGATCAGATATTATAACATATGTTACTGTTGCTCAAATACGCACATCAATGTTGCATTAAAGATATACACACACAAAGTTATGATTTACATCATTTTGATGGAGCATACAAATGACAATAGATTTGTTATTGTCAATGAATATTAATTTTAATGTATTGTTTGTATTAATGTTAAATTCATAAAAGCATAGTACATAGAACATTTAAGATTTCTCATGTGTGTATCACTTGATGACTGTTGTCAAAAAATCTAATGGAAACAAACATATGTTATACATCTTATGAATAACAAATGTGTAGACTAATAAAGTAGAAATTATTAATCGTTCAATATGAAAAATAAATTAATATATAATCAGAAGATAAATATTTTGAATTTTTATAATGTTATGCTTCATCAGAATCATGATCATAATATTGATTAGCAATACACCTTCAATTACATATAAATGAGTCAATGGACTTACCAGGAGACCGCAAAGGTGTCTCTATGTCACTGCTGGATTCCTGTGGGCTCACCACACCAACTCTCTCTATGAATGATATAGATATATATTATTAAACACATTTGGGATATCACTAAATCACATCTGTCTAGAATTTTAACATTAATCAACTTTAAAATGTGAAGAATAGAGCAGTCATTACACCAGAAAATGCTTGATTGAATCAAGGGGATTCTGTAAAAATATCTGTACTGAACATATGTTTAATGTCAGACTACATTAGACATCAAATTCATCTCAGATGCTGCTATTGCATATCTAAATATACCCAATGATCAATGTTCTTAACCCTTTAAGGACACGCCTTTCACTTTGCTCAATTGTTTTATGACGGAATAATTCCGTCATATGTCCTTAAGAAGTTACAAGAATACACACAAACCACATATTGAGTAGCATCTGTTGACAAATCTAAACAAACACATGTGTCACATCGAGCCATTTTTGCAATGTACAGTAATCTTGTTTAGGACACAACACATATTTATCACAATACAAAACAAAATTGATTATTACAAATATGTAATCATGGTGCTGTTAGAGTATGCAGATATCTATAAAGTAACTCCAACAGAGAATGTGATTTATATATCAATAGTTTTTAATAAAAAGAATGTAAAGATGAATGAATCTATTTTGTCTTAAAGGGACACTGACATGATTAATTTAAATAATTGATTTCTATGTTCAAACTGTAAAAAATGATTTAACATTGACTCCTATTATAATTAGAATGTTGCTCGATATTAATCTTAAAGGCAGATAAGGAATATTGGATTCAATAAATATTGTTTGTTGAAGGTATCCACCAATCATCAATAAAAACCCAGGTTGGTCAACCAAAATTTAGATGCACATAAACGTACTTTCTTTATTTTACAATACATTTAGCAATAGAATATGTCACATATGATGATAGTATTATATTTTTATGTTTATTAATATTGCATACTGTATCTGAATGACAATATTAATAATTGTAGCTCAGTATCCCTTTAATGTAAAATTAAATTGATTCCACAATGTTGTTGTTAATGAATTATCTACTCCATATGTTGATGTCATGAATGGTATTGAGCATGCAATTAAAATGTAATATGTTATTTAAGGATATCCGAATAATTATTTAATTTTCATCTATTAAATAGACATTACATCTAAATATTGAACAATGTGTATTTAGTATGTAATGTTCAGTCCATGTTTCTAAGACAAATGTCAATTAAAAAGAGACATACCATACTGTGACAAGCCCTGGCTTGAGGATCCAGCAGCCACATCCATATCTGTAATATATTAAATGAGGATTGCATATCATTAATACTAATCATGCCATGTTTAAAAAAATTACATTAATAACAAATCAATTGAAAAATATTAATCCTTTGGTAGTCCCATGAGTTAATAGTTTCCTCAATTAAATTAATTAAAAATATATCCTGGACTCTTATTTTCAATCAGTTGTGTTGTTTACTGTATCTTTAAGAATATCTGCTTGTTATTACATAATCATCAATTGATGGCCATATGTTATAATTGTTTTGTATTATTGGTTTTTTATTAGCTATAATATTGAAAATAAGAATACTGTATTCTTCACTAATCTAAGAATTCCCATTTAATTTTTAACAACATGTATAAAGCAATGCCACTTTCCGCAAACCCATGTTAACGTGGATGAGAAATGCCATTTTCGCGATCATTGCGCAATGATTCCAAGCGGAATTACGCATCCGTCATTTCACCAATATGTATAAAGCAATGCCACTTTCCGCAAACCCATGTTAACGTGGATGAGAAATTACATTTCCCCTCTGTGACGCATATTCTGTAGAGCGCAAGAAACATCATTCCTATTTCATGTGTCAATAATCTAAAATCAGATATCTAAACATCATATGTAGTGTATGTTGTGAGATCTGTATAGGTTTAGTATCTGACTATATACACATTTTTTGATTATAAAATAAAAAAATATATATATTATATGAAGTTGGATAATTACCTGGTTCAGATTTTCTATCATCTCCTCCCAGGCCACCGGACGGAGAAGCATCTGCCCTGTCCCCCGCGTCAGGACTTTCAGATCCCGCAGCTGGGAGGGAAGAAGAGGAGGCCGAGGATGGCGAGGATCTAAATCTTTTGGGGACCCGGAGATTGAGGAGCTCGCATAAAGTCACCTCATAAGGGAGTAGGTACAGTTTCCGCGGGGCCTCTCTTTTGCCACCTCTTTTACGGGCTTGTACCCAGTCCCTTATGAGGTTTACTTTTTTCGATAAACGCAACCTCATATCTCCGAATCTCCTCATGATCTGATCCTGGGTCCTCTGGACGTCACACACCAATCTAACCGCATTGGTGATAGACTCCCAGAGGGCCTTCTTAACGTGCGCATCTGTCAACCTCCTCTTGTTCCCAAACAGCTGGGGATAAAAGTCCTTGACGGCGTGGACCAGTGCAGCGCTCTCCTCCTTGGTGAACCTGGGAACTGACATGCCTGCCGAGTTGCGTATATATAATATATATTTAATATATAAAAACAAATACACCAGCAGGCATTAGAGAACTGACAAAGATGGCAACGTGTAATGGACTTTTATATGGTGAAGTAAACATGAGATGCACCATGGGACAATTTATCTGTACATCTGATTGGATAAAAGTTTGAAATATTGTTAGAATGTCTGTGAGACCATCCTGACTCAAGTTGTGTTTGTGTGATGAACTCTGATTGGCCGTTCCTTAATGTTTCATATCTTAGTAACTTCCTTACACATACCTCATGGTGGTGCTGTAACTTCATTTTTCATGTATACTTATTTGTAACTCATGGGCCTGTCATGCGGATATGTGTGACGCAGATTTAATATCCGTGATCCGTTAAATATTAATGATTAAATACTATTTAAAATCTAATACTGTCACATTATTAATGTTGTCGACATTTCTCGGTTTAATAACGGTCTGTTTCTTTAATACAAATACACATTTCATATTGTATGTCTTTATTGTTCTTTAAATACATTTATTGTGAAGTATTGACATTGCTCTATTAAATGTCTTTATAATGCACATTGATTGTGTGCTATTGCGTGACATTAGACTCTAATGTTTAAAGATGCTAATCTGGTGTTTCAAGATGCGTTTCCCACGCAATATTTATTAATGTTAAAATTCAGGTTAGAATGTCAGTAACTTGGATAATCTGTTTATAAATATTAAACTACAGCTTTGTTATTCGCAAATAAACCTCGAGCTTGTATTTGTCTGAAGTGCTCATATATGTTATTGTGCAATGGCGTCTTTAGTTTTAAAGAGACATTACAAACAATTGTATCAAATGATCTGTAGAGATAGAAGATTGTTTAGACTTTAAAATGTGAATCATTTTCCATTAGTATTTATATATCCTCAACAGAAGAAATTTAAATGCACATGGTTGAGACAATCACATAAGGCATCTCTGTGCATCCACCAATCTTCATCTACTGAGCCGATCTCAATATGCTTTTCAAGCAAAGTATGTCAAGATATCAAGATAAGTAAATACACTCTTTAAATCTCTTAAAGGGACACTGTCCAAACAAATTTAGCATTGGTGATTGAGCATGAAATGTTAATCAACTTTATTCTTTAATCAGATTATCAAATTTTAACAGTTATCTTGTTATGTTTCTTTGCAAATCAATAATGATATTTTATATTACGGACAATTGTTTTATAAAAACATGGGTTGTCCTTGACGATTGTTGCATCAATTATTCCAAACAATCAAGTTCTGTCCAGAGTACTGAAGCAAATAAATTAGCTATTTACTGCCTTATTTTTAAAGTAATGATAGCAACATCACAATGAGCATTCATAATATGAGACAAGTTTTAAAGTTGATTCCAATAGAATACTCATTCAGAATGTATAAATCATTAATTTTTTAACTGTCTACCTTTAAGTATATTTTGAGTTCATGTCCCTTTAAATAAACATTTCACAATAATGCTTAAAATATCATAAACCTAGGCACCTTCCTTTTGCTAAATGAGTCTAACATATGAGTAAAGCAAATTAAGATTAAATTCTAGATTGTTTTACACACTGACTGAAATATATTTATTAAATGAGGTCTTTTTTAGCCTTCAGCGTAGAGGGACATTAAGCTATATGTTATGTATGCATTTTGTATAATATTCTTATATTTGAACAACTTAATATGTTTTGTTATTCAATCATTATATTGTAATTATATATATTCTTGGATTAAATACATCTCTACATAGGCTATTTTGATGCTGATTGTTGTTTGCATATAGATGCCTTATATCATTGACTAAGATATGTGCATTTTTTTTTTTAAAACAAGTATATTAAAAGACTGAATGTAATTCTATAGTACTTTCTAAATATGTTTAAATTCTTGTATGATATTTTTAAAAATCTATACAAAATATACTTTGTGATTGTCCCTTTAAGGACCCAAACATTTGGTATTTTTATTTAACATTGACAAAATAAACAAAAGGGGAATTTACATTCTATATAGATATTTGATGTCTAACCCAAGAGGTAAGATTGTAATAAATACATAATATTACTAAGTATAGTTAAATGACTCCACTAGAAAATTACATAGATTAACCTGGCATCCAATAACTAATTTTTAAAAATTATCAAGTTAAATGACCTACCATTTATAAATGTAATAATTTAAATAATTTCTAATAATTTTTTTAGATACCTAAGGAAGATACATGATCTTATACAATTATTTTTACATTCAACAACACTGTCACTTTCATGTAATTGAACCACTTCACCTTATTATATGTTAAAAAAATAAAAATTTTACTACATATCCTAAATAATTGTAATATATACATTTTCAATATAAAAGCATTGAAGAATCTGACTCCCCAATTAATGTTATAAAATATATATTTATATTCTCGGAAGCATTTTATTTTCTAATATTAAAGCATTATTTTATCTTATGCATGTGCTTGTCAAATAGCCAACTACCAGTCATGGGAGTCCAAGTTTGATTTATTTACAGATTATATTGATATTTAGTAGAATCTGTTCAAAATAATGTATTTAATAATAAAATGTTTAGTATTAACATGTCAAAATATAATTAATAGAAAAAAAATAAATATTCCTGGAAGTCATCAGATGCCAATCTGAAATGAAAAATAATAAAAATGGAACAAAGTTAATACACACGTTGTCAAATATTCATAAAATACATTTAAAATCATATGGTGTCTATGCTCTAACTTTGATCAACATTTTTTAAAGATAATCATTAAATTGATTTAAAATTAATGAAATACATACACCATTATATTGTTGATTAAAAATTCTATTTAAATATCCAAAATTCAAATTATACATAATAATGTATATCACATTTCAACAATATATGTATGCTGAACATAAATCTAATATTTCATGTCCATTCAAATACCTCTATATCAACTATAATATGTATTCCTTTTTCTGATTGTGATCCCTAAATATCTAATGATGAAATAAGTATGACTAATGTATGTAAGCTAACAATAATCAACATTCTTCATGTGATTCTTAACTAGCATGCACCAACCTGGATAATGCATGGTCTTTGAAAGTCAATTCAGGGGTAAACAGTTAATCTTCAATAGGTGTCTTATTCATCAGTTCATTAAATAGAGGACTGGGAAATACCATCTACAAAATAGAAAATCATCTAAGTGTCTCCAATAGGATGTCTCCACAGCCTTATTCTATCAAATAGTTTGCACTTACCATGTGAACATGTCTTTGTATGGTTTTCAAGGTCAGCAGAATTGAAAGATAATGCCAGACATGATCCCATTGGTATACTTCAATTTCAATCTTGGCTTTTTCCCCACTGTCAGTCTGGGCAATCTTGACTGTCAGGCTTCAAATTGTTCCCTTTCAGTCTTTAGATTAAGTCATCTCCCTAATGTAATAAATTTAATAAAAAAAAATCATACAAGTGTGTGAATCAGTTCTGTACCCCTCTCCCACCCCCCATTTCATAATAAATATCTGTCACTAGCTTACTAAGCCTGTGTATGAACCTGTGTTATTTTCTAGCAAGTGTGAAGATGAGTCATATTGAGCATAAAAAACCTCTGTGTGACATTGAACCATAGTCATTCTAGAGTATCCCTTTCTGATTATGTACATTTTAAGTAATGTGTAAACAAAAATCTATTTCTTAAAATGTATGCCATATGATGTATTTGTGTACAAATCATGCCAGCAACAGTCCATACATTTCTACTTACCATCTGATGTCCTCTTTAAAAACCAGGTGGCAAAGACTCGCTATAGGACCCAATGCCCAGAGCATCACCTATATTATGAAAATTAAAAATTATTCTAACATTTGATCAATACTAACATGTTTGCACAATTCTCTACTTGTCATTTCCCTAGAGTTCACATCTATTGAAAATACTACACAGTCTAACTTCTATTCTTTACCGTCTAAAGTGGCGGTTGATGACGTCTGCTCTGACATCAAGTCCCTCGTCCTGGAATTCCCCCTCTAGAACAGGATCATCCTCCTCATCTCTGAGGAGGTCTCTGTCCACCGGGACGGCCTGCAGCATCCCAGCCCGCTGTGCAATATTATGCAGGACGCTACAGGCTACAACGATCTTCGCCACCTTCTTTGGGTTGTACTGGAGTGCTCCTCCAGAACGGTCCAGGCACCTGAATCTCATCTTCAGGAGCCCGAACATCCTTTCAACCACCGCCCTGGTTCTCTTATGAGCCCTATTGTAGCGCTCCTCAGACACATCAGTCGGGCTACGCAAGGGGGTAATGAGCCAAGGCCGGCTCATGTACCCAGAATCACCTATAAATTTTGAACAGAACATAATTCAAACAGAATACTTAAACTAGTATATTGTTGTATATTTTTTTTTTATTTAAAAACCATAATCCATATTAAAACTTGTCAGAAACATACCAATAAAAAAATTTCTATATTATTCTGTATCTTCCCATTTCAGCTAAGACATGCTACATATGCGTATTGTTCTGAAAACAAACCTTGTGTAAAATGCTAAATACATGGTTACATTGCATTCTCTATCTGAACACTTAAGGTAAGACATGCTACATATCTGCATTTAAATAAAACTAGACATTAGCAGAAAGAGACAATGACAGGGTTAAATTGCATGAGATAATAGCTTCCCATTTCAGCTAAGACATGCTCCATATGCGTATTGTTCTGAAAACAAACCTTGTGTAAAATGCTAAATACATGGTTACATTGCATTCTCTATCTGAACACTTAAGGTAAGACATGCTACATATCTGCATTTAAATAAAAATAGACATTAGCAGAAAGAGACAATGACAGGGTTAAATTGCATGAGATAATAGCTTCCCATTTCAGCTAAGACATGCTCCATATGCGTATTGTTCTGAAAACAAACCTTGTGTAAAATGCTAAATACATGGTTACATTGCATTCTCTATCTGAACACTTAAGGTAAGACATGCTACATATCTGCATTTAAATAAAACTAGACATTAGCAGAAAGAGACAATGACAGGGTTAAATTGCATGAGATAATAGCTTCCCATTTCAGCTAAGACATGCTCCATATGCGTATTGTTCTGAAAACAAACCTTGTGTAAAATGCTAAATACATGGTTACATTGCATTCTCTATCTGAACACTTAAGGTAAGACATGCTACATATCTGCATTTAAATAAAACTAGACATTAGCAGAAAGAGACAATGACAGGGTTAAATTGCATGAGATAATAGCTTCCCATTTCAGCTAAGACATGCTACATATGCGTATTGTTCTGAAAACAAACCTTGTGTAAAATGCTAAATACATGGTTACATTGCATTCTCTATCTGAACACTTAAGGTAAGACATGCTACATATCTGCATTTAAATAAAAATAGACATTAGCGTCGGTAAATAACAAATGGTTAAATTTAATCCTATAGCTGAACATGACGCTAACAGTTAAAAAATACAGGGCCAATTGTCAACATTATTAACCATGTTGAGCACAAATACTCACCAACGAGATAACCAGGGGGCATTTGTCTTTCCTCAAACTGGCTCCATAGGGACGACAGAGAGAGGATGCGGGCATCATGACAAGCCCCTCCAAAATTCGCATACACATGCATAATACTCATCCGTGCGTCACAAACATACTGCACGTTGAGGCTATGAAAATGTTTGCGATTTCTGAAGGGCAAGTCATCAATTGGAGCACGCAGCGCAATGTGGGTACAATCTATGGCTCCCAAGACATTGGGCAATTGAGCAATATCAAAGAATTCCCGCTTCAGGCGCCTCCAATCACCATCATTCTGTGGGAATCCTATGTATTGCTTACTGATACGTACCATGGCGTCCAGAAAGTTATCAAACACCACAGAGAATGTACCTTGAGACAGGCCATGCATGTACAGTTGTCCGGATTGAAAACTCCCGGAGGCCAGGACGTATAGACAGCTTAGCATCTTACTCATGGGGGGAACAGCAGTCCTTATTTGTATACGTGGCTCCAAATGAGGTTTAAGAAGATCGTAAAGGCCAATGAGCTGTTCGCGATCGAGCCGATACTTATCAAAAACCTCAAAGTCACTCATGTTTTTCAAGGTGGGTCTCACCCTGTAGACACGAGGACCTCGAACCAGACGACCCCTTCGTCTCGGTCTGAGCCGCCGAGGCTGCCTGATTCGACCAACAGCTAGTTCGCCAATAGCAGCACTAGCAGTGTCTACCATGTCATCGTCATCCATCTTTCAAAACAGCGTAACAAGGTATGCACTTGATCTGATGTGGATCACAAGTGATGCTTTGGCCATGTTGTTTGGGGGATTTATAGTACGATTAGTCCAATGGTAGTGAGTTTGTAATGATTGCTGATTGTATTCACCTGTTTGTATGTGAGCGGCGCGAATGCTTTCACAGTGGGCGTTGTATTTTTTTGGCTGAAATGTTGTTTTCCGCCAATAAATCTCAATGTGAAAGTGTCAAATATCACACATACAGTGCATGTTTGTAATGTTTGATCATATGCGTAATAAATATTTATTAAACGCGATCTTATAGTAACAAGCACACGTCCAGGCTAACATGAATGAAAGTGCATAGTTGTGTATAATGTGCATCGAATGTGATCGATCAATGTTGCTGCAACATTGTTTGTAAACGATAAAGTAACATCTGTAGTATTGTATATATAAGTGATTGCCGAGCTGTCAATATTGTATGCGTCCCTTTAAAATCGCAATAATAATTCAGAACTTCCCGTCTGCCATCTGTAGTATTGTATATATAAGTGATTGCCGAGCTGTCAATATTGTATGCGTCCCATTCAAATCGCCATAAAAAATCAGAACTTCCGGCTGTCATCTGTAGTATTGTATATATAAGTGATTTCCGAGCTGTCAATATTGTATGCGTCCCATTCAAATCGCCATAAAAAATCAGAACTTCCGGCTGTCATCTGTAGTATTGTATATATAAGTGATTTCCGAGCTGTCAATATTGTATGCGTCCCTTTCAAATCGCACTAATACTGAATAACTTCCCGTCTGCCATCTGTAGTATTGTATATATAAGTGATTGCCGAGCTGTCAATATTGTATGCGTCCCATTCAAATTGCACTAATACTGTAGAACTTCCGGCTGTCATCTGTAGTATTGTATATATAAGTGATTGCCGAGCTGTCAATATTGTATGCGTCCCATTCAAATCGCCATAAAAAATCAGAACTTCCGGCTGTCATCTGTAGTATTGTATATATAAGTGATTTCAGAGCTGTCAATATTGTATGCATCCCTTTAAAATCGCACTAATGCTGAATAACTTCCGGCTGTCATCTGTAGTATTGTATATATAAGTGATTGCCGAGATGTCAATATTGTATGCGTCCCATTCAAATCGCCATAAAAAATCAGAACTTCTGGCTGTCATCTGTAGTATTGTATATATAAGTGATTTCAGAGCTGTCAATATTGTATGCGTCCCTTTAAAATCGCAATAATAATTCAGAACTTCCCGTCTGCCATCTGTAGTATTGTATATATAAGTGATTTTAGATCTGACAATATTGTATGCGTGCCATAAAAATGGCACTAATACTGAATAACTTCCGGCTGCCATCTGTAGTATTATATATATAAGTGATTTGCGATCTGACAATATTTATTAATTGTCCCATTGAAATCTCCATAATAATGCTGTTCAAAAGTGTGGTTTACGTATATGTTGTATTGTAGTATTGAGTGTTAAAGTTCCTAAAGGGGCGGTACAGTGGTGAATCTGTGATGTGTATGGTTGAATCTTCTAATGACGTCATGATATTATTAACCTGCCTATGTAGTTGTGAAATCCTCATTGTGTTGTTGTATTGTGCTACATTGTTATTGTGTGCTGAATAAAATCTAAATGTGTGCTTTGTGGTTGCG
This sequence comes from Bombina bombina, assembly GCF_027579735.1. Taxonomy (NCBI): domain Eukaryota; kingdom Metazoa; phylum Chordata; class Amphibia; order Anura; family Bombinatoridae; genus Bombina; species Bombina bombina. The sequence goes on along the minus strand of NC_069507.1, from coordinate 44,856,500 downwards.
TGATGGGTGATGCGTGTTATGTACATGTACGTATATATTGTGATTGTGTCCCACATATGCTGACTTCTATATAGCGGTCTGGCATTGTTGTTCCTTCCCATAAAGTGACATCTGTAATCTGGTGTAATGATGTATTTTTTGTAGGTAATTCCTAATGGTTTATTGTGATGGAATCATGATGTTAAAAGTACAGTCAAATCCATATGTTGTGTTTTGTGATTCCTGTAGAGAATGTAATGTGTTTTTCACCCATCATTTGAATGCACATGTATGAGTGAATGTTAAAAGTAATATATGTGCATCCATGAGTGATTATGTGTTAAGCCTATGTAAATATGCAGTTGCTGCAAGCATATGAGTTGAATAACTGAAATGCAATAATAAAGGTAAATGAGAGGTGTTTCCCATTGTGTAGTGTTTGTGAATCCAGAAATGTGTATTGAATTTTATTTTAATTTTAAATGTAATTTTATTGAAATAATAATGTGTTACTAGTGATGTGGATTTGTAGTTGATGTAATCTAAAAGTGTGAAACAAATTTATGGTGTTGTGAATATTTAATAATTAAAAACCATAAGTCCACCATAGGGAAATAGTCATTTCTTGATCTATTTATCATCGCTAGGTCTAACGCATAAAATCATGTTTTTTCTAGCGCTGGTATTTGGAGTTTTTCAGTCTACGCTATTTGCGTGCGTTAGGGAAATGAGGGTTTCGCGTGCACGAGCACGTCTTCCCAATAGAAGTCAATGGAGGCTCTAAAGATTTCTAATTTTTTTTTCTAAGACTGGTTTTCCTCGTAAAGTGAGTGACGTCATGAGCTTGTGTGAAAAAGTCACTAAATCGTGTTCTTTTTGTAATAAATAAATATTTTGTGTATGTCATGTGGTGTATATTGTTTGTATGCATCGATGAGTGTATGTTTGTGATAATGTTATTAGTTAGATGTAGGTATATGAGGGTCTTTTCCCGTATGTCCATGTAAGTCAATGGGAAAATGGATTTTTGTGGATTTATTTCAAACACCCGAGATCTCGCAACTTTAATCCTTTGTATTTTACCGAAAACAAAATAAATATGAAAAATAAAGATAGTGTAGTGTTTTTATGAGTGTAAGTGTACTTTGTGTAATATTTGTTTTGTGATTCGTGGATGTTGTTTTTGTCGGTATATGTTTACTACTGGGTCTGAGGTGGCGGTAGAAAGTTGAGCGTTAGGTGTATTTTGAGTCGCGGTAAATAAACTCTAAATACCGGAGTGCGTAAGAAACCAGCGTTAGGAGCCTCTAACGCTGGTTTTCACGGCTAACGCCGAACTCCAAATCTAGGCCCAAGGATGCTATTAGCTGCAATCTTCACCGCTGTCAATCAGGTGAAGTAACAGCACCAGGAATTCACTACGGATGCCCAGAAGTCACAATAGTTCAACGCGTTTCGCCCGGTATTCGTCCAGGCTTTCTCAAGAGCCTAATTTTGCTATCATCTATGCCAGCTATATGATCCTAAATAGCTGTCAGCATAACTTTAGTAGGTTAAAAAGTTATTCATAATTTCAGTGTTAGCCGATGGTAACAGTCTAAGAACCAGTATGAGGTCCTAATTTCAGACCGTAGCAGTCCATTTAGCTTATAACATAATTTGTATGAGAGCTTTAATACATAAAAAACACCATTAACACAACAGTATGTGTAGCAAATAGCTAAGAACAGACTAGTTCATAATAGTGATATATAAAACAAATCCCATTAAAATGCTAATCATCATGCAAATAAAAACAAACTACTAATCACAAATGTAAAAGTGAGTTTAAGTATCCAATTGGAATAGTTAAAATCAATTGGAACACATATACATTATATATATATATATATATATATATATATATATATATATATATATATATATATATATATATATATAATTCATAATATTTATACATCTCATGACAATAAATTGCAAAAGTTTCCAGGGTAAATAAATAAGTAATCACATCAATCAATAGTCAATAGTCCTCAACATTCCCACGTATTAATAGAGAATAAAGAATATATATAGTTCATATTACATGTTATGGCCTATAAAACATCTAAGATAATCCACAAACACTATAATAGTATTCTTCATAGATATGCCTGAATATTGAGATCTATATTTAGACTCTAGGGTTCAGGCTTTTAAGTTTATGGGGCTGATTTATATAATTTATATTTATATGCTGATTTATTTATTTGTATGCCCCGTATGCTGCCTTTAGCAGCTGTTTCCGCGCAAGCCTTCAGGCTCGCTGGATACAGGAGTTAAGAAGCAGCAGTCTTAAAGGGACAGTCTACACCAGAATTGTTATTGTTTAAAAAGATAGATAATCCCTTTATTACCCATTCCCTAGTTCTGCATAACCAACACAGTTATATAAATATACTTTTTACCTCTGTGATTACCTTGTATCTAAGCCTCTGCAAACTGCCCCCTTATTTCAGTTCTTTTCACAGACATCCATTTTAGCCAGTCAGAGCTGGCTCCCTGGAACTCCACGTGCATGAGCACAGTATTATCTATACGACACACATGAACTAACACCCTCTAGTGGTGAAAAACTGTGAAAATGCCCTGAGAGAAGAGGTGGCATTCAAGGGCTTAGAAATTAACATATGAACCTCCTAGGTTTAGCTTTCAACCAAGTTTACCAAGAGAACAAAGCAAAATTGGTGATTAAAGTAAATTGAAAAATTGTTAAAATTTACATTCTCTATCTGAATCATGAAAGTTTATTTTGGACTAGACTGTCCCCTTAAGACCGCTGCTCCTTAACTTGTCAGCTACCTCTGAGGCGGCGGGACAGCAATCCGCCCGATCTCATACAATCGGGTTGATTGACACCCCCTGCTAGGGGCCGATTGGCCGCAAATGTGCAGGGGCGACATCGCATAAGCATTTCTAGTGAAATGCTTGTGCAATGATAAATTCCGACAGCGTATGCTATCAGGATTTATCAATGTGAGGCGGATATTAATAAATTGGCCCCTATGTATCCATTGTGTTTCTTTATGCCAAAGTAACCTATTACAGATCCCAGGTGGAATCCAGTCTATTACTTGTACAATTAACCCTCTAGAATCACTTCCATATATCATTTTAAAGTAATAGGGGACACTCTGCTTCTCAAAGCTGTTTTTTTTTTGTTATACAGATGTTAATTTTTTTCATTTTGTTTAGCCAATGTAATTTACATTACACTTGCTTTTCTGAAGAATAAAACATGTTGCACGATTCTGACGTTTCTGAAACATAAAAATTAGGGAATTTATCCCCTCTTTTTACAAAATCACACATAATGTATAAACATTTATTACATTTATATGTACCCATAGAAAGTGATAACTAATTGTTTAAAGTACCTTTATCAGAGTGTACATTTGGTTTTGTATTATTCAACCCCTTTGCCATAGGGTGTAATTTACTTGGTACAAGGTGGTTCTTTATATTCTTATTCTTTTTAGAAACAATCAGATGTTTCTCCCCAACTGTATCTTAATAGTGGATCTGCTAGTTATGACATTTCAATGCTTATTTAAAGCTGTTTCTAATTATATTTGCCCCTTCATTATACCTAGTTACAAATCTCACTTGAGTGAATGTTTTATTATCATATGTCTTAGAATTTTTCCTTTCTGGCCTATATTTTAGCGAAGAACGATCTATATTCAATGCTCACTGCTTTGCATTTTTTAATAAAATAGGACTCTAGAATTTTAGCAGTTCTCACACTAAGGCCCAGATTCTAAGAAATTTTCCAGTTTAGACGTGGTTTTCAACTCCAACACTTTAAGGGGCAGCCTCATGGAAATATATACATAGTTTTAAATATTTTTGTGAAAACTCGCCACTTTAACTGGCTACAAAAAACAGTGAGAACCATATTGCAAAAATGTTTATAGAATCACGCTGGGATTTGAGAGAGTATTTCATATAAGCCCATAAAACGCCCATGTTTAGCCCATTTTATGAAAAAAAAATGTATTTTGTACTTTTGAGCAAAATTATAAACAGGTTTCCTATTTACTTATTTTATAAATGTTGCTTCATTCTCGTGATATTCTTTATTGAAGTAGCAGCAATGCACTTATCAATAAGCCAATGACAGACGGCATATATGTGCAGCCACCAATCAGCAGCTAGTTCCCAGCGTTTGAGCCCACCTAGGAATGTTTTGCAACAAAGGATTCCAAGAGAACAAAGCAAATTAGATAATATAAGTAAACTGGAAAGTTGTTTACAATTATGTGCTCTATCTGAATCATGAAATAAAAAATTGGGGTTTCAGATCCCTTTAACTCATGATCACATGATTGCCGAGAGAAAGCCTGTTACTAAAGACAAGAAAACTATACTTTGCAATCCCAAAAATGCAACTATGATATAAAAACAACAATGTTAAATGAATATGAAACCCAAAATGTTTCTTTCATGATTCCCATAGAGCATACGATTTTAATCAACTTTCAATTTACTTCTATTTTCTAATTTGCTTAGTTTTCTTTGTATCCTTTGTTGAAACAAATGCCTAGGTAGGCTCAGGAGCTGGGAGCTAGATGCTAATTGGTGGCTGCACATATATACCGCTTGTAATTATCTTACCAATATAATCAGCCTGTTCCCAGTAGTGCATTGCTGCTCCTTCAATAAAGGATACCAAGGGAATGAAGCAAAATTGATAATAGAAGTAAACTGGAAAGTTGTTTAAAAACTTATGTTCTATCTGAATCACAAAAGAACAATTTAAAGGTTTATGCCCCTTTAAGAGCACAATTGCTAAATGCATTTTCTCTGTGTTGATGTTGTGATTTCTATTTCCTCATGTTCCCTGCAGATCTCATTAGCTGTAAGAGATATCACATATTTGTCTATTAAATACATATACATGCTTCTGTCCTACCCACAACCAAGGAACTATACAATAGGTTTAATAAATCTAGGCCATATATTGATATATAAATCAAAGATGGCACCTTAGGCAGTTTCAGAATGCATTGCACGTGCACAAAATTATAGAATTATTCCAAATACTCTTGGAATTTTGTCCATTATGTTACCAAAATACAGTGCAAAACTGGTGGTCAGGAGAATTTTGGTCAGAGCAGCAGTTACTGTTCAGGCATCTTTTGGGCGATTTTCACAATATTCGGATGATTAATGTATAAAGGGATTTCTGTATATAAATCAGTTCATGAGTATTACTATTGGACTAGAATCAACCCCTTACTTTGATTTGTTACGCACAGAGATATATTTCAGTGAAAGTAAAGCTAAAGAATATTTTATGTGTATGCTTATTTCCCTTTACTGTATATTATTGGTGGTTGATGCCATCTGATTATAGGAGAATAAAGAATAAAAAACACTAAACTTTGTTGTACTTCAGCAAAGCATACTTTTTATGCAGCAAAATTAAATCATTTTACACAAATCCTGCAGATCTCAGTAAAATGACAACACTGAAATGTTTCCTATCATTAAAAAAGCTGTTTAGTGTGATATGACAAGTCATACCATTTAGACTGACAAATAGGATATAATCTGCACTCAGTATAAGAGAATGCAGTCAAAAAAACCATAAACGTAATGTGCTACATTTAAGAAGAGACATACAGATCTGTAGAAAAAAAAAAAAGAAAAACAGAGAATATATACTAAAAACCTAAAGCCTGTTTTAACCTTGAAAAGTCAAACAAAAAGGAATTCAAATGTAGGAAAATGTTTATCAGCTTTTAGAATTTCTCTAATTAACTAAATTTAATTTAGTTTGATGGATGCATGTTGTATTTATGTATGATTTTGTTACCACTATTTTTACTTCTCTTTATACATGGATAAAGGGTTAAATGTCTGTGCTATTATATTTGAATGGGTCATTAGCTTGATGCACTAAACAGTGAATGCGGCTTTGGACCCATTGCTGCTACTTTGGAAACTCTCTAAAACTTCACAATTGTTATGGGGTGCTTGAAAGTCCCTGCTCTGCAGGGGAGGCGCTGCACAAGCAAATGCATGTGCAATAGTATTAGGGCTGTGGACATAGAGGGGTCAATTTATTAATGTGCGAGCGGACATGATATGATTTAGCGTATCATGTCTGCTGCATATCGAAAAATGCAGATAGCATATGCTGTCAGCGTTTATCATTGACCCAGCAGTTCTTGTGAACTGCTAGTGCAATGCCACCCCCTGCAGATTTGCGGCCAATCGGCCGCTAGCAGGGGGTGTCAATCAACCCGATCGTATTCGATCAGGTTGATTTCTGTCCGTCGCTGCAGAGCAGGTGGACAGGTTATGGAGCAGCGGTCTTTATAAACACGTGGCATCAAGCTCCGTACGGAGCTTGATAAATTGACCTCAGAGTGTCCACTACCTGTTTGCCATGAAGCCGGGTGGACAGCCAGCTAAATAGCGCATAACGTTCTATGTGTTCTCTTGGATAATATTTCTGCTATTTAGATGGCTCAATTGAACAAATATAAATATTTAAGTATCAAATGTTACTTTTAAATATTAATATATAATATCTGTTTGAATGATGGTTGGTTCACATAGACTTACAAGTACATCAAAATCAATATTTAATTGCTTATATTCATATATTTAACATTTTATATTCAACATTTGACTTTAACAGGACCATTAAATACAGTATATTTGCATAATCAACAAAAACATAATAAAAAGACAATGCAAAAGCACTTAGTCAGAATTTCAAATGAGGAGTATATAATTTTTTTGTAACACATTTCAAAGTTAGTTCCATGTTCCTTCTCCCTGCATCATGTGACAGCTATCAGCCAATCATAAAATGTATATACAATTTAACTGTTAATTCTAGCACATGTTCAGTTGACGCTGGTGCCTCAGAAAGTGTATATATAAATAGATGGTGCACATTTTGAAAATGGAAGGGAATTGGAGCACTTTTTACAATTGCATGCTTTATCTGAATAATAAAATTTAATTGTGACTTTAGCGTTTTGCAAAAAAAACATAAATAAGAAAATTAATAATTTTTGTATGACCTTAATCTGAAGAAGAAAAAACATACGGCTAGATTACGAGTTGTGCGTTAGGGTAAAAAAGCAGTGTTAAGATGTCCTAACGTTGCTTTTTTACGCCCGCTGGTATTACAGGTCTTGCAGGTTTAGGGTCACTGCACACTTCTTTGGCCTTACCGCAAAACGACTTACGTAAACTTTGTAAAGTCTTTTTTCTATGGGACTTCCATAGCGCTGATATTACGAGTCTGTCCTGGGAGGCCAAAAAGTGAGCGGTACACCCTACCCTGTCAAGAGTCCTAACGCATTTAAAAGTCAGTAGTTATGAGTTTTATGGTACAACGCCGTAACATAAAACTCAAAACTAAAGTGCTAAAAAGTACACTAACACCCATAAACAACCTATTAACCCCTAAACCGAGGCCCTCCCGCATCGCAAATACTAAAATAAAATTTTTAACCCCTAATCTGCCGCTCTGGACACCGCCACCACCTATATTATATGTATGAACCCCTAATCTGCTGACCCCAACATCGCCGACACCTACATTATATTTATTAACCTATAATCTGCCGTCCCCAATGTCATTGCCACCTACCTACACTTATTAACCCCTAATGTGCCTCCCCTAACGTCGCCACCACTATAATAAACATATTAACCCCTAAACCGCCGCACTCCCGCCTCGCAAACATTAGTTAAATATTACTAACCCCTAATCTGCCGGCCCTAACATTGCCGCCACCTACCTACATTTATTAACCCCTAATCTGCCACCCCCAACGTCGCCGCTACTATATTAAAGTTATTAACCCCTAAACCTAAATCTAACCCTAAACCTAACACCACCTAATTTAAATATAATTTAAATAAATCTAAATAAATATTAATATCATTAACTAAATTATTCCTATTTAAAACTAAATACTTACCTTTAAAATAAACCCTAAGATAGCTACAATATAACTAATAGTTACATTGTAACTAGCTTAAGGTTTATTTTTATTTTACAGGCAAGTTTGTATTTATTTTAACTAGGTAGAATAGTAATTAAATAGTTATTAACTATTTAATAACTACCAAGTTAAAATAAAGACAAATTTACCTGTAAAATAAAACCTAACCTAAGTTACACTAACACTTGCCCTAACACTGATTGGATCAGCCAATAGGATTGAACTTCAATCGTATTGGCTGAATGCATCAGCCAATAGGATTTTTTCTACCTTAATTCCGATTGGCTGATAGAATTCTATCAGCCAATCGGAATCTAAGGGACACCATCTTGGATGACATCACTTAAAGGTACCTTCATTCTGTGTTAGTCGTCGGATGAGGATGCTCCATGTCGGATGTCTTGAAGATGGACCCGCTCCGTGCCGGATGGATGAAGATAGAAGATGCCGTCTGGATGAAGACTTCTGCCCGCCTGGAGGACCACTTCTGCCCTGCTTGGATGAAGACTTCTGCCCGTCTGGAGGACCACTTCACCCGGCTTGGATGAAGATGTCTCCCAGTAAGTCGATCTTCAGGGGGTTAGTGTTAGGGTTTTTTAAGGGTGTATTGGTGGGTTTTATTTTTTAGATTAGGGTTTGGGTGGCAAAAGAGCTAACTGTCCTTTTAAGGGCAATGCCCATCCAAATGCCCTTTTCAGGGCAATGGGGAGCTTAGGTTTTTTTAGCTAGTATTTTATTTGGGGGTTGGTTGTGTGGGTGGCGGGTTTTACTGTTGGGGGGGTTGTTTGTATTTTTTTTACAGGTAAAAGAGCTGATTTCTTTGGGGCAGTGCCCTGCAAAAGGCCCTTTTAAGGGCTATTGGTAGTTTAGTTTAGCCTAGGGTTTTTTTTATTTTGCGGGGGCTTTTTTTTAATTTTAATAGGGCTATTAGATTAGGTGTAATTAGTTTAAATTTCTGTAATTTGTTTATTATTTTCTGTAATTTAGTGTTTTGTTTTTTTGTACTTAGCTAATTTAATTTAATTTAGGTAATTGTATTTAATTTAGTTAATTTATTTAATTATAGTGTAGTGTTAGGTGTTAGTGTAACTTAGGTTAGGTTTTATGTTACAGGTAAATGTGTCTTTATTTTAACTAGGTAGTTATTAAATAGTTAATAACTATTTAATAACTATTCTACCTAGTTAAAATAAATACAAACTTGCCTGTAAAAAAGAAATAAATCCTAAACTAGCTACAATGTGACTATTAGTTATATTGTAGCTATCTTAGGGTTTATTTTACAGGTAAGTATTTCGTTTTAATTAGGAATAATTTAGTTAATGATATTAATATTTATTTAGATTTATTTAAATTATATTTAAGTTAGGGGGTGTTAGGTTTAGGGTTAGACTTAGGTTTAGGGGTTAATAACTTTAATATAGTGGAGGCGACGTTGGGGGCAGCAGATTAGGGGTTAATAAATGTAGGTAGGTGGCTGCGATGTTAGGGCCAGCAGATTAGGGGTTAATAATATTTAACTAATGTTTGCGAGGCGGGAGTGCGGTGGTTTAGGGCTTAATATGTTTATTATAGTGGTGGCGCCATTGGGGCGGCAGATTAAGGGTTAATAAGTGTAGGTAGGTGGCGGCGACATTGGGGGTGGCAGATTAGGGATTAATAAATATAATGTAGGTGTCGGCGATGTTGGGGGCAGCAGATTACGGGTTCATAAGTATAATGTAGGTGGCGGCGGTGTAGGAATCAATGGGGCTGCGTTAAGGAGTTTTACGCTGCTTTTTTTTAAGGTGTTAGACTTTTTTTCAGCCGGCTCTCCCCGTTGATTCCTATGGGGATATCGTGCACGAGCATGTTACACCAGCTCAATGCTGACTTAAGCAGCGCTGGTATTGGACTGCGGTAATGAGCAAAATTTTGCTCAATGCTCACTTGTCTTTTAACAACAGGTTTCTGAAAACTCGTAATATCCAGCACTGTAGGTAAGTGAGCGGTGAGACAAAACTGCTCGTTAGCACCGCATAGCCTCTAACGCAAAACTCGTAATCTAGCCAATAGTATTAATTATTTTGAACAAATGCATCGAATCCTTCACCCAGCCAATGTAAAAAATATGCCAACTATTGCTGGAAAAAAAACACATTTATTATTAAGTGCTTTGAAAAATAATCAGAAAACAGTAATAGACAATCTCAATTTTAAAATAAATATATATCAAATAAATTACATAGTGTATTTTACAGCTATACAAATTACATTACAAAAATTGCAAGTACAAGGGAAGATTACCATGTGAATAGTAGGTGTACCTGAGCAATAGTTTCCTTAAGAATGTGTACAAACAAGATAATACAGGAGTAAATTCTTTCGGGTTTAAACAAAAACTATTTAAAAAATAATTTTGAATGGGAGACAAAGGAAGTTTAGTTTTGTAGAGAGTCTCATAATTATGAAGGAGTGTTCCAGGCAAGAAAAGGTTTCCGTGAGCATTAGAAGCAAGTACCTATCAACCAATAAGTGCCTCTCAGCCAATGAGGATTAGTAGTAGTACAAAACAGATACAGCTGTATTTGTTTTATTTTAGTTTAAATATAAAAAGCTTTTACTTCACTTTTCTTTATGCACAAATATTCAACATGTACAGATGTTGCCCTTTCATATGGATGCCAATTGTTTTGTACAATATCCCCTTTAAGCTGTTCTTAAAATGCTACAAACTACAAGTGGCCATAACAATGTGTACATAAATGTTACAGGTTCATGTGTTCTAACACCTATTTAAATGAGCAGGCTTGCAACATTATAAAACGGTTTGTTTTTTTGCCAGGAATAATTGCCTAGGTTCATTAAAATGATGATAATCTCTCCCTTCAAAAGTCAATTTTTCTGTGAGCCAAAGGTTGAATTGCTCTCCAATCAGCGCTCTAGCTACAGCAAAAGTGCCATATGGGGAGAGTGCTGATTGGACAATAAATTTAAACCTTAAGCTCACAAAAAAATCGACTTTTGAAGTGCACGGCAGAGCACGGGGTATTTGAATTTCATATCTTTATTAAAAAGTAAGTTATAGCACAACTTCATTACAACTGATGAATTAAACTCCATCTAAAATATCACTAACATTCTAGATCTGATGTTATAAAGGGGAGAGGTTACCATCATTTTAAGTTCTGTCTATGAAATCAATATCTTTATTGGAACTCTCAACTGCTCATAAAGGGCCAGATTACAAGTGGAGTGCAAAAGCAATATTTGTGCTCCACTTAGTAATACCAGTGCACGCAAATATGCGCTGGTATTACAAGTTGAGCGCAATGTGACTCACAAGAGCGGGCTTCTATAGGCTCCAATGGGAGCCTCATTCTCATGCCATCAGATATGGAATGGGAACTCAGCAAAGCGAAGGAGGTAAGTCTTGCAGCAATGGCAGATAATTGTATATATATATATATATATGTATATGCTTATCCAGTCTGAGAGTGCAGTCCCCTTCCGTGTTTTGTATATGTCTAGGGTGATTGCATAAGTCTGTGTACCCTTCACTTGTTCCCAGATTGTTGGATTGAGAGCTTGCATTGTGTGGCTGTTTTAGGGTCCCAGGTTTTGGAAGGGACGTTGACGTGGTACACTTGTCCCATTTGGCCAGATGCGGTAACTAACTCTTCCATTTTTGCATTTAATCTTAGCTGAGAGCTTATAAGTGAGTGCTGGACTTTCTCTGTGTGTTGTATTAATTTGTTTTGTAATTTTCCCTATGGTTCTTGCACCCAGACCTGTCTGGGATTAACTGCCTGTGACTCTGGGGACAACACAGCTTCCTATGAGTGCCAGTGAGCACCCAGGGCTGAGCATGTTGAAGGGTCATGGGATGTCTACCCAGTCCAGTCTGAGAGTGCAGTCCCCTTACGTGTTTTGTGTGTGTATATATATATATATATATATAAACCCTGGTTTTTGGAGGAGGCCTTGACGTGGTGCCTGGGCTAGTCCCATTTGGCCAGATGCGGTAACTAACTCTTCCATTGTTACTTTTTATCTTAGTTGAGAGCTTGTAAGTGAGTGCTGGACTTTCTCTGTGTTTTATATTATTTGATATATTTTTTTGCCATTTACCCATTTGGGCCGTTCCACCCAGAACTGTTTGGGGTTAACTGCCTGTGGCTCTGTGGACGGTGCAGCTTCCTGAGAGTGCTGTTTTTGCACCCAGGGCTGTGCATGTTGCAGGGTCATGGGATGTGTACCTGGTCCTGCCTGAGAGTGCTGTCCCCTTCCGTGTTTTGTATATATATATATATAATTATATATATATATATATATATATATATATACGTTGATTGGAGTAGCCATGTTAGTCCAGAGATTTAGATATCAAAATAACAAGAGTATTGCATTGAGCAATGATACTTTTTTATTGGACTAACTATACATTTATAAGAAGACAAGCTTTCGGAAGAGTGTCTTCCTTTTTTAAGTATTGCTTCAGACTTGAAAAAGTAAGACACTCTTCTGAAAGCTTGTCTTCTTATAAATGTATAGTTAGTCCAATTAAAAAGTATCATTGCTCAATGCAATACTCTTGTTATTTTGATATATTTATATACATATATATATATATATATATATATATATATATATATATATATACAGTATATATATATATATATATATATATACATACATATCCATCTTTAGACTTTTGTGTGCAATATTTGTTATAAATAATTTTTTAATAGATGGTGTTATTATAAATGCAACTGTGTTTTTTAATGTATTTTTGATTTGTTTTGTGACATTTTTTTGTTTGGCAAAATAGTTAAATAGAGCTTTGAGGATGCGCTTACCCGACGAGCGTTAACTTGAATTGTGCTCAAGCGATTGCATTTACTTTCAACTTGTAATTCCAGTGCAATTTAACCTGCATGCAAGCGATTGTGAAAACCCAATATCTTAACTCGTAATCTGTCTGTTGTGGTTGTAATCATTGCTTTTCTGTGTTGGTAGCAGTTCTTCTTTGATTAAAGATTTGGGGTCATAAACATGACTATGGGGTAGATTTCTTAAGCAGCGGATTCTGCTTTCTACACCTGAGGTTTCCAAATTGCCGGAAACTTAAGTTAAGTAGCAGCGGACGTAAGACCACTGCTCCTTAACTTGTCCACTACGATTGGGATGATTGACAACCCCTGCTAGCGGACAATTGGGCGCGAATGTGCAGGGAGCGGCATTGCACAAGCATTTCTTAAGAAATGCTTGTGCAATGATAAATGCCGACAGTGTATGCTTTTGGCATTTAGCAAAGTCGGACGGACATAATTCGCTACAGTGAATCATGTCCACCCGTCATTTGATAAATGGGCCCCTATATATGTTATAAAATGAATACCCAGTGGTAATATGCAGTGGTAATATGCAGATTAATAGAGCCTCAATGAATTTAACAACCTGACCTCCTCACAGCCTCATGAGGAATGTAGTCTAGTTAGTGATGTATTTTTAAATGTTTGCTGCTTAACCATTTCTCAGCTTAGGAAATTATTATTGTTTGCCGTACCAATAAAAAATGTACAGAAGTGAAACCAAAAACTTTTCTTTCATGATTCAGACGAAGCATAAAATTTTTTCAAAAGTTTTTAATATACTTCTGTGTTATGATTGCAGATCATTTCTTGATGTAACTTTTTGGTTGCAATGACACGGCTGCCATGCTGCATCATTCTTGACACGCCTTGTGTCAATTCCGTCACATCTTTATTGCTTTATTTTTCTTATTGGACATGGTTGAAATTATTTGGTGCTATTTTTCCTTTATATTCTTGCAGTTCCCCTGTATTGTCGCCAAATAATTGAGTTTACCTCATGGATGTGCTTTCTTTTTTTTTTTTTTTGAATTTTCAAAAGCTTTATTATCCGTTAACATAAATTACAAAGAAGTAAAACAAAACACAAAGACAAAAAGCATTGCCAGTTTTCAAATATATATGAATATAATTTCAGGATGAAATATACAATTCAACCTCTTTAGGAAAAAGCATTAGGGTTAAGGACACTTTAATGAAGTGCAAAAAGAGGACAAATCTGCCCTCAACTTTACTTAAACCAAAGGTTCATGAGGAGGGGGAGGGGAGGGATCATGACTCATCTTTGTGTCATAGAGTTTTGGGCTCATAGACTCTGTCCACAACTAAACTCAGTCGGTAGCCATAACATTAGGTCTCCAGTCTGTGTCGTGTACATCTTTCCAGTCGGCCCAAACAAGATCAAAAAGGTCTGTATTGTCGAGTTTGTAAAATATATCCTTTTCCATAGTATAGATATAGGCCATCATATTACAAATCTCCATTTGGACTGGGAAAGTTTGACTCCCCATTGTGCAATATGGGTGAGCATCGCACCCTCATAATACCGAAGTACAGAGGGGGACGCAACGCCCCCAAAATTTTAGGGAGTTGGAGTATTTTATTTGCCACTCTGGGGAGTTTACCTTGCCATATATATTTTGTTAGTTTGCCTTGGGACTGTAGTAGTATGTATTTAGGGATCTTGATAGGGAGGCATCAAAATAGGTAGGTAAGTCTGGGCAGGAAAGACATTTTTATCGCTGCAATCCTACCCAACCAGGAGACATGAGTTAAGTTCCAATCGCACTTAAGGGAGCGAAGCACTGACACGAGAGGTATATAATTATCTCTGATTATCTGGGGGAAGCTGCCAGAGAGCTTAACCCCCAGATGTAAGACAGATTTCTCTGTCCAGGTGAAATCGAATCTGGATTTCAGAGAGGCCAGTTGTTCACAAGGTATACCCTGCGAATATATTTCTGTTTTTAGTAAATTTAGCTTATAAAAAGAATGGGTTCTAAAAGAGGCCAAGATATCCATGAGTCTAGGGATAGAATATGCTGAGTCCATTGTAAAAAGGGTAACATCATCCGCAAATAGAGCGATCTTGTGCACTGTGCCAAACAAGGTGACTCCCTTTATTTGGGGGTCTGTTCTAATTTGTTCCGCTAAAGGTTCTATACCCAACGCAAACAGCAGGGGAGATAGCGGGCAGCCCTACCTTGTACCATTAGCAAACTGCCACCTTACCCGGTCGAAGGCCTTCTCGGCATCCAGAGAAATAACCGATAGGGCCTGTTGAGTTTGGAAGAGAGACTAATAATATTAAGCAGCCTGCTAGTATTAACTGGACCCTCTCGCTGCGGGACAAACCCTACTTGGTTAGAATTGATGAGGGATGGTAAAAGACCTGCAATCCGATTAGCCAATAACTTAGAATAGAACTTTATGTCAGAATTAATAAGGAATATTGGTCTGTAACTAGTACATAAGGAGGGATCCTTGTTTGGTTTTAAAATGGTAACAATGGTAGCTTCTAGAAATTCCTTTTTAATGGAGCCCTCTTCCCTAGCAAGGTTGTAAAGTCAAAGCAGTAGGGGGGAGAATTCTCTACAGAAGATTTTATAAAAGTGAACCGGAAAACCATCCGGGCCTGGAGACCTGAAAGACTTTGAGTTCTTGATGACCCTTTGGATTTCCAAAAGTGTGAAGGGGAGCTTAGAGAATCTCGCTGCTCTGTGGTGTTGGGAGCTTTAAAGAGTCCAGATAAAGGCTCAAACTGTCCAGGGGGGTTGCTTGAGGTTTCTCTAAGCTATTTATATCATACAAGTTTGAATAATATTTGGCAAATGCGCCTCCAATTTGTGATGGGATTTTTAGAAGGGAGTGTGCAAAGTGTATGCTGTGTATGCGTGAGATACCTGTCCTATTCCTAATTTTGTTTGCCAGCGGGGTGTCCGCTTTGTTACTTTTATAGAAAAACAACTGATTTAGTTTAGTTTAATTAAGTTGAGTTCTATGAAGCTCCATTTGGGAGATGTGAGGCTTAGTAGCTGTGATTTGACAAGTTAGAGCCGGAGAGGGGGTGCTTCTGTTTTGAATTTCTAGAGTTTGGAATTTGAGGTGGGCTTGTGAGAGAGTGAGTCCAGCCTGTTTCCTAAGGTGTGCGTGCTTGGTAATCATGAGTCCCCTTATATTAGCTTTCTCAGGCCCCCATAAAGTGTCATCACGGACTAGTAAATTATCGTTGATTTGTATGCAGTGAGTTTCTCTCTAAATGGGATATCTCCAAGGTTTTAGTGGGGCATACGCCATTGGGTTCTGATGTTTGAGGAATTTGCTGAATGTATATCGGCCAATACAGGGTCATGATCAGACCACGGACATCCAGGATCATGTAACTAGGTCGAGTGAGTCAGCTGTGGAGAATAGTTTATGTGGGTGTGAGAAATGTGTATAGTCCCTATCTTGTGGATGGATAGCCCTCCAAATGTCGTAGTATCCTGAGCAGGACATTAGGTTACGAAACCTGTTGGCTAGTAGTTCAGCAGTCGGGTATGTTTTATCTGTATCAGTGGCCTTCCTGTCAACTCTATGATCCCAAACCATGTTGAAGTCTCCAGCAAGGAGGACTCTACCTTGTTTAACCTTATCAAGCATGTGTAAGAAGTGCTTAAGGCATTTCGGCTGATGGGTATTGGGAAGGTAAACAGAGGCCAGGGTGTAAACTACGTGATTCAGTTTACAGATCAAGATGATGTATCTTGCTTGGGGGTCCCTGATTACCTGGATTAATTCATAGGCAAGGCGCTTGTGGAGTAAAATCGCAACTCCTCTCGCTTTCTTAACAAAGGGGACATATTCGACATGAGTGTAGGACTTGTAGGAGAATCTAAGGGGCTCATTCGCTAGCCAATGCATTTCCTGTAGAAAAACAATGTCTGGGTTATGATGTTTCAGTGACCGAGTTAGTAAACTGCGCTTATGAGAGGAGTTGAGGCCTATTAAATTATGGGTGAGTATGAGTACAGGAGGCATGCACTAGTATCAAGGTGCGATGGAGGGCCAATCAGTGGCTACTAACTATCGGGAATGGGGTGAAGGGGAGAGGGTAAGGTGTAGGGGTTGGAGAGTAGGGTAATATAAACACTAGTAAAGTGTCTGTGAGTGTGGTGGAAGTAGTCCACCTCAAAAGAGCCATAGAGTGGGCTTCTGAGTGGGGGGAGAATGCTGTGCTAAAGAGCAGAAGTAATAAGAACCAAGAGCATCAGCCCCGCTCTAAAAATTATGAACATGTAACTATAACATATAAACTGTAAACCTCAACATTTACATTACAAATTAAATAAAGAACATTGTAGATAATACTTGCCTGGTGTTTACTGGTGCGAGCCAGGAAACAGTCCAAAAAAGACTATAAACTTTTAGTGTGCGTTGAGTTGCTACTGAGGCCATGAGGTGCTCACTGAGGATTTAAGGCCCAGTCAAGGTAGTCAAGGAACGTCCTTCTGAGGTCTATTGACAACCTGAGGTTGGTGTATCTTGGGGCGTTTTATTCTCTGGTCTTTCATAGACCATTCTGGTGCAGAGGCATGTAATTTAGGGTTGGGAGGCCTTTGTAAGGGTGGAGTATCATGCAGTAGACCCCAAGATGTCAAGAGGGAAAGCCCCTGGGATGGGGTAGTGACCACAGTAGTTTGGTTATCCTTGGTGATGATGAGTCTAGTGGGGTAACCCCACCGATATCTAATGTTGGATTTGCGCAAGATTTCGGTGACAGGTTGGAACTGCCAGCGTTGTTGGAGGGTATGGGCCGAGAGATCTGGTAGTAGCTGGACATCTTTAAATCTTTCACTGAGGGAAGGCTTCTTAAATGCGGCTTGCATTAATCTGTCATAGCAAGTTATGACATCTCGTGGTTTGTCGTGAGCCACCATCCTGGAGCGGAGGGCTCTATGAGCTCGCTCCATTGTACTAGTTAGGTGCGCTGGGGAGCCCACCAATTCTTTGAACAGGGCTTGTAAGTACTTGTGGAGATCTCCTTGCGACACCGACTCTGGAATCTTCCTGAACCTTATGTTGGACCTGTCTTCAACATCCACCAGCTTAAACTCCAATTGTGAAATTTAGTCTACCAAATTTTCTGAATACGAGAGCAGGTTGGATTGGTCCACCTCTATGTCGTCTTGTTTGCACTCCAGTGCATCTACCCTTTCACGAATTTCAGAGATCTCCTTCTTCAGTTCAGCAGAGCTGCATTGTATCTCTTGGGTTATGGATCGGGTCTGCATGGCCAACATTTTTGTAGTGTGGATTCTGTAATAAAGTGTTGTGATGAGGTGGTAGAGTGCGTGCTAGATTGGGACTCCTCATCCTGGGAGTCAGGATCGCTTAAGTCTCCACGGGTCTCCATGCCTAGGTCTTTTACTGACTGTGTGAAGTGGTCATAGACCGTTTTCTTTGACTTGGGGTTAGATTTGAGGTTCTTTCTAGCTGAATGAGGCATTTTAAGAACAACTGATCCCCAGGAGGATCAAACTCAGATGGAACTATGCCTCAGCAGATATGCATACAATACCCACCACTGAGGAAGAAAAAAAAGGATTATATCACATAAAGCAGTTACATGTCAGACATTACTAGATTACCTTTAGAGCGGGGCTGAAAAACGGGCCTCACTAGACACTTCTACATATTAGATATGACCGTTACTTTACCATCTGTGCGATAAGGACAGTTTACACAGCTTAAATACAAGTAAACAGCATCATGGCTCTATGGGACTAGCCCACTAAGCGCCACGTGTCTGCCCAAGTACTCAGCACCCCCACCTCCGGGAGAAGGGGGATATGACCAAAGGAAGGGAAAAGGGAAAGTGGTGTCGACCAATCTGGAGGACCAGGTCAGAAGGGGCGAGGGGGGCGTGGTCACAGAGGCTCACAAACTATGATGCAACAATTGGAATAATAAATGCACTTTATACAATCAAATAAGTACTGAGCAGAGGCAAACTCTTACAGAAAGGCTTCCTAGGCTAACAAAGCAGGGCACCAGTAATGTTATGTTTTAACACTCTCCCCTAACCCTGCAAGCAATAGAGGCAACTTACACAATTTAGATACAAATGTACAGTATGTCGCGTCTCCCCAGACCAGGTCTGTAGAAAGCCACGCACTTGCCTAGGAATTCAACTCCCCCACCTCAGGGAAAAGGGGTATACGACCATAGGAAGGGGAAAGGGAGTGTGGAAGCGACCAACCTGGGATGCCAGGTCAGAAAGGAGGAGGTGATGTAATTGCAAAAGCTCACAACTTGTCACACATTTTCACACTAGCAACTTTAATATTAATCAATAAGGGGTATGTCAAAGCTAGGATAAGCCCACTAAAAATAAAAGTTCACAGAAGTTCCAGCTGGGTTTCTCTTCAAAGAGTCACTCACTAAACCTTTTTGTATAGTGGTTTGAAGGAGCTGCACTGTGGGTCACATAGGGCCTCTTGGGGTCGGGAGTCTATGACCCAGATGGGTATTATGAGGTGTTCCCAACAATCCCTTGTGCTAGATAGGGGCAAGGAGAGACTCAGAATATGTATGGCACGTCACCAGTGTTAGTCTCTCAATTCCTCAAAGTCACTGAGTTACAAATATAGAGTTCTTTTGGGCCCTTGGTGGGGGAAGCAAGCAGGAGAGATGTGGAAATAATAAGGTGTGTGGCCTGTACTATGCCCCTCCGGTGTGTGCCATACAGTATAATTAGATCTCACCCAAGGGCAGCAGGAAGATCAAGGGCGGTAGCTGCTCCAATGGATCCACCCACAATAACGGGAGTTGCTGAACCGGTCACCTGAACAGAAGGAGATAAAGGAGTCTCAGGAGACTGGTTCCTACAGATCTCCACAATGACTGCAACCTGTACCTCAGAGTCTGGTCGCGTAGGCAGGAGGCCAAGATGGTGGTCGCTCCTCTCCAGGTCATCCCGATCTCCACTGGTGGACAACCTGCTGTATAGCAACCAGCAGGTAAGGGTTCTTGATTGTAGTCCTCACAGGTCCGCTCACCGCTATAGGCTGCTTCTTGTAGGCCTCCGTCAGCTATGGATGGAAAGTATTTATATCGGCCCCACGTGAGTGTGGAGCCATTGGTAAGTGCCTCCTCGTCTATTCCAGTCCAGTTGACACTCAGCTGACATCTGCACCAGAGTGGAGCCCCGACACTCCGGCACAGTGAGCAGATGAGGTAAATAGACAGGAGCTGGAGGCTGGTGCATGGGTTGGCGCCAATTCGCCTCCGGGTGTCCAAGTAGCTCCTCAAGTCAGTGGTTATCCAGCGGGGTTAAGGCCAATCTAAAGGTGGTGTGAGGTTGGCTTCCACAGTAGGTAAGAGTAGTTTGATTTTATGTGGAAAAAATACCCTTTTTTAGCTTAATAGCAGTGGTCAAAGCGAGAAGCTCCTTACAGAAGCATCTTCTCTGCACGGTGGTTAACTCCGCCCCCCAGATGTGCTTTCTTTGAACGTTTGTTTACTGGATTCCCGAACCTGTTGCCTGTTTGCTAACTACTCTTTTGCCTACTGATTCTGCTCCTGTTTTGTCTCATCTGGTTCCTGATCTTCTGCTTTCTCCTAGAATTGGCCGGTGGACTACGAATTAGTACTTCTGCTAACTGTTTGGTTCTGACCCTGTCCTGTCAACATTGCCTTGACCATTGCAACACCTGTTTGGTCAAATCCTGGAAATTATCTACTGAGATGAGACAGTACTATCTCTACTATTACTTAACCAGTGGGTCTTTTTTTTTTGGGCTACGTATGTACACTCTGTCATTTCACCTGATGATGGGATAAGAAGACTACTGGCCAGGTATGGAATTAATAGCTGGGTTTCCATGCAAGCCGAACATTCTGTTATCCAATTTATCAAATATTTCTTGTTAAAGACCATACCTTTGTAGGTTGTGTGCAAGTGTCTGTAGCAAATGCTGCTGCGGCCCATTGCTGCTTAAAATATATAACATTGTTAAATGTATTCCAGCAAAACTGCTGCCATATAGTGTATCAGACACTTGCATGCTCCAGAGCCCACCTTCCTGCTTTTCAAGAAAGGATACCCAGAGAATACAGTCAATTTGATAACCAAAGTGAATTTGAAACTTTTTTAAAAATGATACACTCTATATAAATCATGAAGGCACAACTTTGGGTTCCATGTATATTTACTGTAAGTATGCTGCCACCATTAGTTTTAACACAAGTAAGCTGTATTCAGCTCAGTCATTGCAAGCACATTTGTCCTTTTTGTGATATTTGATAACTATTTTATTATGAATGCTGCTTGGCTAGCAAATACCCCCAAAAAATTCCATGTCAGTTTTATGATAGTTCACTTCCATAACAGTTAAATATTCTAAAGTGAACAGGGATTTAAGGTAATTATTTAAAGAGTATGGAAGTTCTGCATATCATAAAATCTAAAGAAATAAAAAAAAGATAATTCATGAGTTTGTTTCCACTTCCCCAGCTACGCTCCCCCACTCCCAGATAAAATAAATAATAAAAAATAAACATTGTAAATTGGCTTCCAATGGGAGGCTGTATAAAATGAATGGTTATCATTTTTAATACAGAAAATGCTGATCTAATTTTTTTCTTATCGTTCATTTGAAGTGTGGACATTTTGTCTGAAAAAAGTGAGGTTAAAAATGTTTAAATACAGCTGTATCTGTTGTGTACCTCCTGCTAATGCTCATTGGATGATAGGCAAATTCCAATAAGGCTAATTGGCTGATCATAGCTCCCTACTAATGCTCATTGGCTGATAAACACTTTCTACTGAGGCTCAATGGCTAAGAGGTACTTCCTTCTAGCCCTCATTGGCTTATAGGTATTTTCTTCTAATGTTCATTGACTGATTGGTATTTCCTACTTAGGCTCATTGGCTGATATGCTCTTCCTACTAAGGCTCACTTGGTGATGATACATACTTTCTTATATCACACAATTACTGATAGGTACTATCTTCTAATGCTCATTGGCTTACAGGTACTTTCTATAAGGCTCATTGGCTGATAGGGACCTCTTGCTAATGCTTATTTGGCTGGTCATGAACATTTGTATGTAGCTAATGAGCCTTAGCAAAACATAATACAACAGATACAGCTACATTACTTTCAAGTTAAGATATTTTACCACACATTTTTTTTTCTATAAATTAAATTCCCCATGTTTCAATGATGCTATTTCATATGAATGATAAAAAAACATAAAGGGACATACAAGAGTTCATTGTATTTCAGGAATTGCTAATTCAGGAACAACTTTCAATTTCCTATCCCCACTGGGAAGTTGATTTCAACTGATGATTCTTGTTTACATAAATTTTCTTTAGCCATTACTGGAGTATTGAAACTTTCAGTATAAATGGGGTTTCAACTACAAAAACTGCTATTTCAAATAACAAAATAAATATTACTGAACTAGTTGTAAGCAATGTTATACCTTCCAGCAGGTAAAACGGATCATATGGAACACATTAAAGGGACATTATACACTAGATTTTTCTTTGCATAAATGTTTTGTAGATGATCCATTTATATAGTCCAAACAGTTTTTTGTTTTTATTAAATGTATAGTTTTGCTTATTTTTCAATAACATTGCACTGATTTTTAGACTCCTAACCAAGCCCCAAAGTTTTATGAGAATACTTATGTATACCTACTCCAGTTTGCTCCTGTTTGTGTAAAGGGCCTTTTTATATGCAGGGGGGGGGGGGTAGTTTCTGCTTTTTCTGCTATAGAACCACTTGCATTGGGTATTCCAGCTAACCTTTTTAATAGTGCTAAACTGGGAGCTTCTAAGTAAGTTTTCAAACTTTTAAAATGGATTTTTAGATCAGTATCTGTGCATCTTATTCTTTATAGTAGTGTCTATTACATGCAGTTAAATGAAAATTGGTGTATACTGTCCCTTTAAATGGATGATGAATTTACAGTTCATCACTATTCCATTAGGTATAGAGTCTCTATAATCTAATTGCTTAGCGCAATAGATGTTTGTCCCTTAACAATAGAGAGCACAGAGCACTTCAATTCTTAATAATACTGTATATATAATAGAAAATTACTTTATAATTCAAATATATTGAAAGACAGAAAACAGTATTTTCCTTCATTTTGAAAAAGAGGACCTATAATTTTGAATTTATATCTCTTGCTATATATTCACATCAATACATCAGACATGCAATGTACAACATTATATCCCTATATATAGCAGAGCTCTGGGGTGAAGGGACGCTGGAGCAACCTGGTGTGAGTGTCAGTGGTTATTCGGGGAGGCACGGCCAGCCGGTAGTTCCAGGAGCCCGGATGGCCGGAGAGGAGTTGGGCGGTCAGAGATCAGCTCTTCCGTCAGGATGTAAAGAACACAAAGCAAATAAAACTAAGTGTCTGGGAGATCGTGAATGCTCTGAAAAGTCCAAATCTGGTGAGAAATTGGAGGGAACTAGGTAGTAGTGGGTGGGGTTTTTAACTTGGCAGCCTGGTATCCGTGACAGTACTCCCCTAAAAAAAAAAAGTCCGGCAGACCCGAATAGATCTACACATGGGTCAGCGTGGGCTGTCTGGGGAGCTATCCCAATTTAGTTTGCCGGGAAAGTCCATCAGCATTCCTATTGCTTTTTCCCGACTGATATTGGATAGTGAAGTTAAAGGGCTGCAAGGCTAAAATCCACCGCAACAGGTGTCCATTGTTTCCAACAACTTGGTTGAGCCAAACCAGTGAAAGACCATCCATACTGGTATGGTTGTAACTTTTTCAGGGCCCACACCAGGGCCAACATTCTTTCTCCACCACCATGTAGCCTACCTCTCTGTGCAACAGCTTCCTACTGATATAGGCTACGGAGTGGTCATGCCCTTCACCGTACACCTGGCTCAGTACTGCTCCCAGCCCAAACCCTGAGGCATCTGTATGGACACAAAAACGTTTGGTTGGGTTAGTAGCAGCCAGTATAGGGGCAGAAATCAAGGCTGTCTTAAGGCTTTGGATGGCGTTCTCACACTCGGGAACCACAGGACCTGTTGGGGCAACTGTTTTCATGTTAGGTCGGTCAGGGATTTGGCCAAGGCACTATAGTTGGGGACAAACTTGCGGTAGTACCATGCCATCCCTAGGAAAGCTAAGACTTGGGTCTTGGTCTTGGGGGTTGACCAGTTTGCGACTGCCACAATCTTGGCCGGCTCTGGATGCTGCTTCCTGTAGCCTACTCGGTGTCCAAGGTACTGGACCTTCAAGCACCCTATCATACATCTGTCGGGCTTCAGGTTCAGACCGGCAGCCCTGATGCGGTCTAGATGGATCAGATGGTCCTCCCAGGTGGAGCTGTAGACTGCAATATCATCTAGGTAGGCGCAGGTATAATCTAGGAGATGATCTACCATCCTCTGGAATGTCGCGGAGCATTCAATTCAAATGGCATGACCTTAAACTGGAATAGGCCGAAGGGGATGATGAATGTCGACTTTGGAATGAACTCCAGGTCCAAGGGGATCTGCCAGTATCCCTTGCAAAGGTCTAGGGTGGTCAGGAAGTTGCCGCAGACAATCCGGTTTAGCAGGTCATTGACCTGGGGCATGGGGTAGGCATCGGTCGTGGTTCTGTCATTGAGCCTACGGTAGTCTAGGCAGAACCTCGTGGTTTCCATCTTGATTGTGTACCAGTACCACTGGAGATGCCCAGGGACTGTTGGACAGTTAAATAACACCCATTTCCAGCGTTTCCCTGAGATCGCTGCGCATACTTTCCGTAACTGCCTCAGGAATCCAGTACGGTCTCCACACGGTGCACCGCTGCCATGGTGTACCCAGGGGTAGTGGAGAACATGTTTCGCCAGTTCCCTACCACCTGTTGGACTTGCTCCCTCTGTAAGGAGAAATGGTAGCAATTCAGAGATTCTACACTCAGACTCCCTGCTAATCCCAGAAGGTGATGCAACCTCAAAAACTTCACCTTAATAGACAGTAGAAAACGGGGAGGGTGGAATAGCGCTAAACACAGCTCAGAGTCTCAGAAATGTAAAGATGTGTACTGCGAATGATGTCTATATAATTTGGGGTATGTTCCCTATTTATGTGGTTCTCACACCTTTTATGGTAAAATCCTATAATGTATCACTTGGATTTTATTTTGTGTGTTGAAGATAATAGGAGATATATTTATCTATATTTCAAAAAGTTTCCTATTATAAATGAACTCTCTTAGAGCAATCGGTAAATGTGTATAAAAGATTTTTTATTCCTATACAACAACAACTAACAATGTTTAAAATAAAAAGATTTATAATATCGATGCCGGCATCTTACTAAAATTTCACTTAAAATTGTGCAAATACAATCTATTACAAAGTGTCTAGTATATTTTACTTCGATCTTACTATGGTAAATAACCTTATAATAACAAGTTAGAGACAAATTGTTACGTTGTATAACACAGATGTATCTTGGAAATGTATCATTCCCGTGCTTACAATATTACACTAATCACTAAAAGCTGCGTGATGTGTATAGTTTACTCTGTACACGCTACGGTTATACAATTTGTAGTGATGTATTAATTACAGGTTGCTATACAAATTACAGACAGATATCATTCCCTTAATAGCAAATACCTTTGTTCACAAAGTTAACGTGATCCCTATAGAAAATGTAAAAGAGAGCAGCGTCACAATGTCTATTGTTTTAGGGTAACCTTATTTGAATGTCTGTGTCCAGAAATCCTTAGTCCGATTGACAAACCAGCTGGTCTGTTTGTAGTAAGGAGACTTGACTTCTCTTCAGGCCGTGTTCTTTTTGGTTTAATTTCCGGGCCAGAGTGCCATAGTATAATCCTTAGAGATTTTTGTGTTATAATATTTGTGCACTTTTCTTCGTGTTAGTGTCACCTTTAGCTAGTGATATAGGCTAGATCGAATACTGGGTCCTGGGGCAGGAATTATACATATAGAGACTATTCCTACTTTAGGATACAGCTCGATGTACCTGCCCTAACCAGTATAGCCAAAATGTACCTCTCACCAGCTGGTATAGTGTTTAACGGATACAGGTTCAGAGTTTAGCAGTCTCTACGCGTTTCAGCCGCCAGGGACCTTTATCAAGATCTTGCTCCCTCTGCCTAGTCCCTAGTCTCTCATCTAACTGTATGTCACCTATGCCTGGGGACTTCCTGTTTTGCCCTGGGAGCTCCGGCATGGGAAGACTCTCTGAGTCCTCCATAGCCAGATCACAGATGGCAGCTATGTCCTCTGCCCTTTCTTGGTATGCCTTCAACATGTTCACATGAAACGTCTGGTGGACCCGTTCATCTGAGCATTTGGCTACCAGGTCATGTCATTCAGCTGTTCTACCACTCTTTAGGGTCCCTACCAGGAAGCCTGTAGCTTGTCTGTTTTGACAGGCTTCAGAGCCAGGACCTTCTGCCCTATTGCCAGGGTCTGGTTATGGGCATTCTGGTCATACCACCGCTTCTGCCTACCTTGAGCAACCTGAAGGTTCTGTTGCACCCTCTTGGGGAGGTCCTTCAGTCAGTCTCTAAATTCTAGGAGGTACCCCACAATGGAGTGCCCTTTCTCCCCCACTGATACTTTCCAGTTGGCTCTCAATAGGTCTAGGGGCCCTCTCACCCCAAACACTAATTCAAAGGGGGAGAACCCAGTAGATTCCTGGGGCACCTCTCAGTATGCAAACAGGAATGGCAGATATCTTTCCCAGTCTTATTGAGAGGCGGAGGATGTCTTAAGCAACTGCTTCAAGGTCCCATTGAACTTCTCACATAACCCATTAGTCTGGGGGTGGTATGGAGCGCTTTGTAGGGGTTTTATCTCGCAAAGCGTCCACAGCTGCGGGTGAGCTCAGCAGTGCACTGAGTCCCTTGGTCTGAGATCACTTCCCGGGTAAATTCCACCCTGACAAATACCTAGAGCAGTGGATCCGCCACTGTCTCGGCTTGGATATTGTGCAGGGGGATTTCCTTTGGGTAGCGGGTGGCATAGTCCATCACTGTTAGTATATACTTTTTCCCGAAGGGGCTGGGATGGGACAAGGGGCCAACAATATCTACAGCTACCCTGCAGAAAGGTTTGTCAATGATGGGGAGAGGGTGCAAGGATGCTTTGGGGTGGTTTCCTGTCTACTGACAGGCTCTCTGGCAGATGTCCAAGGTCCTGCAGTACTGCCTAACATCCCCTGTAATCCCTGGCCAAACGAAGGTCTGAGTCAGTCAGTAATGGTCCTAGAGACTTCTAGATGTCCTGATAGGGGGATGTCATGTCCTATACGCATTAGTTAGTACCGATATTTTTGCTGTACCACCAGTTGGCATTTGGGCAACTTCCCTCTTTCTCTCTCGGTAACTCTGTATAGGAGCCCTCTCTCCCACTAAAAACAGTCCCCCCCTCTGGCCCACGGGATCCATCCCTACCTGGACACGGTAAGGAGCTAGAGTTGGGTTTCTCCCTGGATTGAGTGTGGTGGCCTGCCATCTGACTTGTTGGCAGGTGGTGACAGGGCAAGCATCTAGGGGGCTTCCCCATACAAAGGAGGAATTGAGGTGTCCCAGGTCATTTCCTACCAAGACCTCAGCAGGCAAATGTTTCATAACCCCTACTTCCACAGCACGGGAGCAAGCACCCCAATCCAGGTGCACCCGTGCAGTAGGGACCCAGATCACCAACCCCTGTTTGGCCTGAATTGGTGACCATGTGTGGCTGGACAAGGGTAACAATTGCTCCACTGTCTTGTAATCCCTGGGCCAGCTGGCCATTGATCCAGACTACCTGGCAGGGGTGCAGGCAGTTGTCTCCACCTCATGTAGGACCCAGACCTCTTCCTCTGCCCATTCGGCATAATCCGCATGGCCCTTGGAGTCCAAGCAGTGGGTGGTGGCCCTGTAGCCTCCAGCTGAGCCCACTGAGCCTGAGGTGGAATCTTTGGCTTGCCCACTGAGCCTGAGGGGGAATCTTTGGCTTCTCCCTCGCCGGGCAGTGCCTTTGAATGTGACCCATCTGACTGCACCCAAAGTACCCCGGGGTGCGCTGGTCCCGGAGAGGCAGACATGCACTAGTGGGGTCTGGGGATATCTGGGGGGCATATGGACTGAATAGGGCTGAACGCCTACATTTCAACACACTAGCGTTATAGTGTAAGAACATTTTGGTACACATTTTCTGTTTTTTTGTCATAACTGATTCTACTATATAAGTGTCCATTAAAAGTTTATCAGCTTTTGTTTAACCATTTCACAGTCAAACAAATTTTAAATCATGTTTATATGCAGCACTTTCATATGCATGATAACAATTTGTTAATATCAATGTCACTTTAAGCATACTCAGTTTCAGTACGTACATACATTACATGTGTTTCCATCACTTCTATGTGTGAAGATACCCTATAACTCCATGCATTTTAGTACACAATCAATTTAGTTATACTATGTTATGTTGAAAGAATACAAATGTTTCAGTATTTCCTCTATCAGGCATAAGAGATATAGAAGTAAATGCATTTCCTTTTCTATGGTTATCCCAATAAGTTACATTTAAGACTTTTAATGGGCTACATCAATGATTTATATAGAACAGCCCATGCTAAATTCCTTTTATATACACAAAACATGTCTTTATCCAGTTAAATAAGCTACCGTGAGCAGTGTTTTTAAAACTAATGCACCATTCTCAAAATATTTCTTACAGATTCAAGACAAGATATGCATAATATATGATAAAATCTCATTTGAACATTAATTATGTATGAAATGTTTACTCCAAATGCAATTTCTTCCTCCTGCTGTAACAATTTAATTTGCACAGAAATGTGAAAGTTTGCTTTTATTTCTGATTCAGAGAACCTGAATACAAGGGCATGGGAATTAGCTATAGCACTGCAAAGGATTAAGGAAAAGGTTCAATCAATTTTATTTTTCACATGAACTCTCATCTTTACATAATATGCAGTTCATGATTAAAAATCTTCTCCTTTGTGAAAAAATATTTCTTATGTTCTGAGTTTCTGAATCTAGATACTGAAGCAGATTCATAAGTATTAAATTTCCTTTTTTTATTTCTCAGACTAGTTCATAGAGACCAATCACATAATATTCTGTTGACATAATTTCCAAATACATTTATCATTAAGATTTGTAGTTGTGTCTTTGAACTTTATTCTGGAATAATGAGACTACAGAGACCATAACTAGGGAACTTATACAAATAATTGATGTAACCGATATCTGTCTAGTTAAAATTCACACTTCTGGGAGATTATAAGGCACAAACCTAAGGGTAGAGCGGTGACAGAAGAGTAAAGAGAGAGCATGCAGTAAAGAGGAAGGGAGGTAGGGAGAATGAGATGTAAAATGTGAAGGAAAAGAGTGTTAGAGAGAGAATAATAATAAGGCAGTTAGAGAGGAGAGGAGGGAGATGGATAGTAATAGAGATAAAGAAAAAGAGAGAGATGAAGAAAGAGAGAATGGCAGGGAGACAAATATTTAAGGGAAGAGGAGGGAGAGAGATGAATGGATGGATGGATGGATGAAGGATTAGGGAGTTATACAATGATAGTAAGAGTTAAAGAGAAGGGAGAGAAGGAGAGAAGTAAGAAGGAAGATGGATTTATACAATGATAGGAAGAGTTAGAAAGAAGGAAGAGATGGAGAGAAGTAGGAAGGAAGAGGGAGCTAGCCAATGATAGTAAGAGCTAGAGAGGAGGGAGAGAAGGAGAGGAGTAAGAAGGACGAAGGAGTTAGACAATAATAGGAAGAGTTAGAGAGAAGGGAGAGAAGGAGATAAGTAGGAAGGAAGAGGGAGCTAGATAATGATAGGAAGAGTTAGAGAGAAGGGAGAGAAGGAGGAAGGACGAAGGAGTTAGACAATAATAGGAAGAGTTAGAGAGAAGGGAGAGAAGGAGATAAGTAGGAAGGAAGAGGGAGCTAGATAATGATAGGAAGCGTTAGAGAGAAGGGAGAGAAGGAGGAAGGAAGAAGGAGTTAGACAATGATAGGAAAAGTTAGAGAGAAGGAAGAGAGGGAGAGAAGGAGGAAGGAAGAAGGAGTTAGACAATGATAGGAAAAGTTAGAGAGAAGGAAGAGAGGGAGAGAAGGAGGAAGGAAGAAGGAGTTAGAAAATGATAGAACGAGCTAGAGAGGAAGGAGAGGAGAGAAATAGGAAGGATGAGGGGGCTAGACAATGATATCAAGAGTTAGAGAAAAGGGAGAGAAGGGAAGAAGTAGGGGAAAAGAGGGAGTTAGACAATAATAGGAAGAGCTATAGAGGAGGGAGAGAAGTAGGAAGGAAGAGGGAGCTAGCCAATACTAGGAAGAGCTAGAGAGGAGGGAGACAGGGAGAGAAGTAGGAAGGAAGAGGGAGTTAGCCAATAATAGGAAGAGCTAGAGAGGAGGGAGACAGGGAGAGAAGTAGGAAGGAAGAGGGAGCTAGCCAATAATAGGAAGAGCTAGAGAGGAGGGAGACAGGGAGAGAAGTAGGAAGGAAGAGGGAGTTAGACAAGGATAGGAAGAGTTAGAGAGAAGGAAGAGAGGGAGAGAAGGAGGAAGGATGAGGGGGTTAGACAATGATATCAAGAGTTAGAGAGAAGGGAGAGAAGGGGAGAAGTAGGGGGAAAGAGGGAGTTAGACAATAATAGGAAGAGCTATAGAGAGGGAGAGAAGTAGGAAGGAAGAGGGAGCTAGCCAATGATAGGAAGAGTTAGAGAGAAGGGAGAGAGGGAGAGAAGTAGGAAGGAAGAGGGAGCTAGCCAATGATAGGAAGAGTTAGAGAGAAGGGAGAGAAGGAGATAAGTAGGAAGGAAGAGGGAGCTAGATAATGATAGGAAGAGTTAGAGAGAAGGGAGAGAAGGAGGAAGGACGAAGGAGTTAGACAATAATAGGAAGAGTTAGAGAGAAGGGAGAGAAGGAGATAAGTAGGAAGGAAGAGGGAGCTAGATAATGATAGGAAGCGTTAGAGAGAAGGGAGAGAAGGAGGAAGGAAGAAGGAGTTAGACAATGATAGGAAAAGTTAGAGAGAAGGAAGAGAGGGAGAGAAGGAGGAAGGAAGAAGGAGTTAGACAATGATAGGAAAAGTTAGAGAGAAGGAAGAGAGGGAGAGAAGGAGGAAGGAAGAAGGAGTTAGAAAATGATAGAACGAGCTAGAGAGGAAGGAGAGGAGAGAAATAGGAAGGATGAGGGGGCTAGACAATGATATCAAGAGTTAGAGAAAAGGGAGAGAAGGGAAGAAGTAGGGGAAAAGAGGGAGTTAGACAATAATAGGAAGAGCTATAGAGGAGGGAGAGAAGTAGGAAGGAAGAGGGAGCTAGCCAATACTAGGAAGAGCTAGAGAGGAGGGAGACAGGGAGAGAAGTAGGAAGGAAGAGGGAGTTAGCCAATAATAGGAAGAGCTAGAGAGGAGGGAGACAGGGAGAGAAGTAGGAAGGAAGAGGGAGCTAGCCAATAATAGGAAGAGCTAGAGAGGAGGGAGACAGGGAGAGAAGTAGGAAGGAAGAGGGAGTTAGACAAGGATAGGAAGAGTTAGAGAGAAGGAAGAGAGGGAGAGAAGGAGGAAGGATGAGGGGGTTAGACAATGATATCAAGAGTTAGAGAGAAGGGAGAGAAGGGGAGAAGTAGGGGGAAAGAGGGAGTTAGACAATAATAGGAAGAGCTATAGAGAGGGAGAGAAGTAGGAAGGAAGAGGGAGCTAGCCAATGATAGGAAGAGTTAGAGAGAAGGGAGAGAGGGAGAGAAGTAGGAAGGAAGAGGGAGTTAGACAATGATAGGAAGAGTTAGAGAGAAGGGAGAGAGGGAGAGAAGTAGGAAGGAAGAGGGAGTTAGACAATGATAGGAAGAGTTAGAGAGAAGGGAGAGAGGGAGAGAAGTAGGAAGGAAGAGGGAGCTAGCCAATGATAGGAAGAGTTAGAGAGAAGGGAGAGAGGGAGAGAAGTAGGAAGGAAGAGGGAGTTAGACAATGATAGGAAGAGTTAGAGAGAAGGGAGAGAGGGAGAGAAGTAGGAAGGATGAGGGGGTTAGACAATGATATCAAGAGTTAGAGAGAAGGGAGAGAAGGGGAGAAGTAGGGGGAAAGAGGGAGTTAGACAATAATAGAAAGAGCTATAGAGGAGGGAGAGAATGGGAGAAGATAATGGTAGGAAGAGAGGGAGAAAAGGAGACAGGAAGAAGGAGTTGGACAATAATAGGATGAGTTAGAGAGAAAGAAGAGAGCAGCGGTCTTTAGACAGTTGCTTCATAACTTGTTTTTCTGGCGAGCCTGAAGGCTTACCAGAAACACAGGGCATCAAGCTCCATACGGAGCTTGATAAATATGCCCCAGAATGTTAACAGAGAGAAAGAACGGGGAAGCTAGACTGAAGGGTCAGATAGAGAGAGAAAGAGGAAGGAAGAGTGAGTGTTAATGAGACAAAAAGAGAGTGAGCAAGACAGAGACTGAGAGACTGAAGGGTCAGATAGAGAGAGAAAGAGGAAGGAAGAGTGAGTGTTAATGAGACAAAAAGAGAGTGAGCAAGACAGAGACTGAGAGATAGAAGGGTCAGATAGAGAGAGAAAGAGGAAGGAAGAGTGAGTGTTAATGAGACAAAAAGAGAGTGAGCAAGACAGAGACTGAGAGATAGAAGGGGAAAATAGAAGGAATTTTAAATGAGGAAGATCAGATAACAAGGAAGACAGCAGAGAATGGTACAAAGGGAAACCAGGGGCCTGATTATATAAACTCTATGGGCTTGTGAGATTTAAAAAAATCTCACAATATAAAAATATAAATAAATGATATATAAAATATATCTAAAAAGAATAAGTCAAATATTTAAAAAAAAAATGCATTCACATTGTAATAAAATTGTGCCGCAAAAATTATATTTTTATAAGACAATTAAAAATAATTTTGAAATTACACATGGAAAAACACAAGTTAATAGGACAGTCTAGTCAAAATGCAGGTAGATTCAGGTAGGGCATGCAATTTCAAACAACTTTCCAATTTACTTTTATCCCCAAATTTGCTTTGTTCTCTTGGTATTTTTTGTTTAAAGCTAAACCTAGGTAGGCTCATTTGCATATTTCTAAGCCTTGGAAGGCTGCCTCTTATCTCAGTGCATTTTTTGTCAGTTTTTCACAGCTGGACATTGCTAGTTCGTGTGTGCCATATAGATAACATTGTGGTCACTCGCGTGGAGTTATTTATGTCAGCACCGATTGGCTAAAATGCAAGTCTGTCAAAAAAAACAAGATACGGGGGCGGTCTGCTTAGGCGATACAAGGTAATCACAGAGGTAAAAAGTTTATTAACATTACAGTGTTGGTTACAGAAAACTGGGAAATGGGTAATAAAGGGATTATCTAAATTTTTTTTTAAACATTTGCAAATAGATTGTCCCTTTAAAGGGATAGGAAAGTCAAAATAACACTTGCATGATTCAGATAGAGCCGGTCATTTTAAGTAATTTTATATTCACTTCTATTTTCAAATGTGCTTAGTTCTCCTAATATCCCTTGTTAAAAATGAATACGCACATATCCTACACTAGTGGGAGCTGCTGCTAATTGGTGCCTGCACACATTTGTCTCTTGTGCAATGCTGTTCCTTCAGCAATGGATAACAAGAGAATGAAGCACATTTGATAATAGAAGTCAATTTGAAAGTTGTTTAAAATTGTATGTTCTATCTGAATCATAAAAGAAAATGTTGGGGTTTACTATCCCTTTAAGTAATTTCTACTTAACCTCCCTGCCACCTAAAGTGTGACATATTGAAATCATCCCTATCAGGTCCAATCGTGGTGATTGACAGCCTCTGCTCATGTGTGATTGGCCTCGTGTGAGCAGGGAGTGGCATTGCAAAAACCTGCAAAACTAGCAGACAAGGTGGGAGGCTGTGACAGAGAGGCACTAAATGTTATTTTTCCATTGTTTTTTCTAAGTATTGGCCTTTTAGCAACTGGTAATAAAGAAGATAAGGAGGACTTTGTGTAAATAATTAGACAGATAAGATATCAAGGTAATCACTTCCTACAACATCAGTCCATTGTATTGGGTTGTGGTTTCAATTAGCAGAATCAGCTATTTCGTACACATAAAATATAAATAATGAAAAAATATTCATACATTTTAAACTCTGCAGCTGATATAACAGGCAATCGGAAGCACAACAAGGAGAAAACAATTTT